>NW_021639876.1:75116-82846 GCF_002087225.1 Trypanosoma theileri
TTGTTGTTGTTGTTGTTGTTGTTATTGTTATTCTTCTTGCACTTGTATTCTTTTGCGTTTGTGTTATAACAGTTAAGAAAATGCCACTGGGTGGTATCATCCAGCTTCCACGCCATGAGCGAAGGAAAATGTACTACTGGGTAGGAACATTTTCCTGCGTTCTTGGTTTTTTGCTATTGATAGTGTTGCTTCTAAAAAATGTTCTACGTGATCAGAAGGTGGTTCCTTCTTTTATTGGGGGATATTGTGCTATTTTTGCTACTATATTATCTCTCTTTCAGATTTTGGAGCATCTCACTTGTTTTTCCGATCCGGAGTGTCAAACTAAAGTGGTACGTATTCTTTTTATGGTGCCCTTATATGCTATGATATCGTGGATATGCATCCTTGCTCCTAATGCAGCAGAATACCTTAACTTGATTCGTGATGCATACGAGAGTTATGCTCTTTACGCCTTTTTTCAGCTTATGATTGCACTTATGGGAGGTGTCGATACCGTATACCGGGCCCTTATGTTGGAAGAACGTCCCCCAATACCTCATTTCTTTCCGTTATGTTGGTTAGAACCTGTGAAGGTGACACCCACCTTTGTGAGGAATTGTAGATTGTGTCTCTTTCAGTTTATGGTTTTGAAACCACTTATAACGGTAATAGTGATAATTCTGACAGCGAAAAATGAAATGGGTAGTATATTGGATGTACGCAAAGGATATTTTTGGACAACTTTAGTATGTAACACATCTATCACGATAGCCTTTACAGCCTTAGTTTACTTCTATACTGGACTAAAAGAGTTCATGGAGGGCACAGACGCCTTAATGAAATTTCTTTGCATCAAGATGGTGATATTCCTTTCCTTCTGGCAAGGTATTCTCATCCAACTGCTCTCCGCCACGCACCTGCTACCCAACTTTCAGTACTGGACAGAGGACCGTGTGCCGCAGGGATTGCAGGATCTTCTTATTTGTATTGAGATGATGTTTGTGGCTTTTGCACACCGTTACTGTTTTGGCAGCGACGCGTACGAACCAACAGAACCGCCAGAAGGCGACGACGCGCCGGTCGTCATTGACGCACACGCACCTCATCGCAGCATCCCGCCCATTCGCTATAGTGTCTCAGCAAATCTTAAGTACACACTGCGGCACGAGGATATCATCTACGATTTTAAGGAAATCATGAGAAACCGATAGAAATGACGCGGAAGAAATTGAGATAATGACAAAAGGAAGAGGAGAGAGGAAAGAAAAAAAGGAGGGGAGAAGAAAAGAGTAAATCTCTTTATATTACTCCCATTCCTTCTCGTCCTTCCTTCCCTCCTATGAGTTCTTTTTCTCCCAAATACGGGCAAATGAATAAAAAAAAAAAAAACATCTAGAAAAAAAAGAAAGTTCTGAAAGTGAAGAAATGATTGAATAAGTAAAAGAAAAGAAAAACATTGGTAGTGGTAGTGGAAAAAAAAAAATGTTCATAAGTATTCAGTTGTACCACTTATTATGTGAACCTCCTTACAATAAAAAATGTTTTTTTTTTTTTTTTGTGGTGGTGGTGGTGAAGAGGAGGGAGAGAAGGGGAGTGGGGGTGTTCTCCCATGTGTTTGAGTATGAGTATGAAGTGGAAACTACTCTTTCAAAAGTGTTTTTTTTTTCTTTTTCATTTTTTTTTTTTTAGTCGCTCAAGTGTTTATTCCTCTTTTTCTTCACTCAATTATTCTGTATTGTCGTCCTCCACTTTTCTCCTCTCTCTCTCTCTCTCCTCGTTCTTTAATTGTTTTTCTCGTTGGTATTACAGAATTAGGCACTCATGCCACCAAAGAAGAAAGTAACGGACGCCCAGGTGCTGGATGAAAAGAGGCAGCAGTTAGAGAGCTTGAAACGGCAGTGTCAGGCTGTGGAACAACTTATGATGCTAGCCAGCGACGAGATACGTTACATGGATCACGAGAAACATGTCTTGGAGAAAAAATTAGCGGATTTGCAAGAGCAAATGGAGGCAATGGAACGAAAAACAGACGAGCATGTTCGCATTATGCAACATATGTCGACGACGAATGATGAGCAACTTCGTCAGAGACTCAAAAGTCTTGAACAATTAGTGGCAGACGCTGAACAGGGAAATGCGGTGCTGCGCCAAAAAATAGAAGAGACGAAAAAGGGGAAGGAGGAGGAGTTGCAGCAACTTAAGAATAACATTGCAGTTATGCGAGAGACACTTGAGGTTAAAGCTCTGGAGTGCGGAGCACAGTTGCGTGATATTTTGCTGGCAAATCCCTAGATCTCTTATACGTTGTGAATGTAAAGAAAGGAGGAGGGAGAGTGCGAGGAAGTGAGAGTTTCTCAGTGATGCTACAGAGATCTCTTGATGAGTGGGAGGGGAAAAGGAAAAAAAAAAAAAAAAAAAAAACCTCCTTATTATTTGTAGTTATTCTTCTTTATTGTTATCTGTGACTCTGCTTTTGCCGATGTGATATTCGTCTTCTTTTTGCTTTTTTTTTTCTATCTTTTTTTTTCTTTTTTGTTCTTCTTTTTTGTTTAATATTCCCCCCAGCGTTTTTGTTTCTGTGCGTGTGTGGGTGAAAGAGAAAGAAAAAAAGTGTGTTTTGTGTGCTAATTGATTGTTTGCTCCTGACGATCTCGGGGCCAAAAACAACTGTAACAACAACAACAACAACAACAAATATTACAACGAAGAAAAAAAGACAAGAAGAAGAAAAAAAAAAGAAAAGAAAGGAAAACAAACGAATAATGAAACGGCTATTTGATGCGGCGGAGCTTAGCAAGTATAATGGTGAGAGCGGTGCGCCTATCTACATCTCCGTCATGGGTGTTGTTTATGACTGCAGTGCGGCGGCCGAGTTCTACGGCTGCGGGGCGTGTTATCACATCTTCGCCGGCAAGGACGTCACCCGGTGTCTGGCGAAGATGCTCATCGACGACAAGGAGGCAAACGCGGGGTGGTGCAATCTCGCAGACGAGCACCGGGAGGCTCTCGAGGAGTGGGTTGACAAGTACAGGGCGAAGTACCCCGTTGTTGGGCAGTTCGCCCCCGATGAACACTTTGACAGCCGCGGCGCAGCAATGGAGCCGTGAGGGAGTGTACACTACAAGCATATACGCTATTGCTGAGAAGATGGGGTAAGAAAAAAAAAAAAAAAGCAGGTGAGAACGTCCCTGAAATATATATATATATATATATATATTTAAAAAATTGCAAACTTTCACTAAGGGAAGGAATGCAAAAAAGAAAAACAAAAAAAAAAAAATATGCCTACTGTAGGAAGAAACAGGAAAAAATAATAGTAGTCAAATGGTGGGGGACGCGAACTGATGTGAAATAAACAAGTTCAACAAAATTATTCTTCTTTTTAGAGGTAATGCCATTCCGAAAATTGACCAACTCTGAATTACTCGAGACAACAAATTCATGGCTTTTTTATTTTCATAAGTCAATCATCACCACCAACTTTCAGTTTTTTTTTTTTTTTTTTAAACGGTTATCAGCATATTATGAAATCGTGCACATTCGAACAAGTTAACGTAAGGGACTTGGGAATCTTAGAAAGTGATTACATATTTAGTATGTATTTCTTTCTTTTTTTTTTTGTTTTTTTTGCTTTTTTCTCACTTCCTTTACTCATGCTCTTTCGTTATTTTAATATCTGTATGTGTGCGTGAGAGAGAGATAGAGAGAGAGAGAGTGGGTAAAGCACATAGGGGCTGTATCCGTCATTTTATCACTGAACCATATTCTCTCCTTTGTTTCACTTATATAAGTTTCTGTGCAACAAGTGGAAAACGAAAGCTCGGAAAAAATTTCTTTTTTTTTATCTTTCTCTTAAAAAAAAAAAAAAACAACTGATTGAGAAGATAATTGTAATTATTCCTTTTTTATGTTCTCTTTCTTTTTCTTATTTATTTGTTTAGTTTTCTTGGGTGCAGAGAGGGTAAGGGAGGAGAAAGGATTTTTTGTTTTTTTTTTGTTTTTTCCTTTTCTTTGCTTTTTTCCTCTAGTGGTGCGAGATGTCGGAAGTAACGGACAAAACAGTGGAGTTCCTGCTCCGCCACGATCCTGCGCGTCCGTCACCGGATCTCGGTTCTCTCGTGGGGAATTCTTTTGAAGTTACACATTGGCGAAACGCATTTGATACATTCCAGCAGACGGAACGTATGAAGCTGTGGGAAACGAAAACGGCTTTAGATAGTATTGACAACGCTGCATACATGGCGGCCCGTGATGCGCTATTCCCCTTAGCGGTGAGTGGTCGTCAGGGCGCCTCCGCCTTTGGGAACCGCGCCGGACACAAACTATATGAGACGATGGAAGCGAGTGGTGTGTGGGAACACCTACGAGAAGAGTGGCTTTCACAGAAAAAAGGGAAACGTATTGGATTTGTAGATGTCTGTGGTGGACCTGGTGCCTTTTCACAGGCACTCTTCGCAATGTCCAAAGGATATAAATTGAAACTTCGGGGTTTTGGTATGACTCTTCGAGGAGTGGAAGGACTAGATTGGTATTCCAATCTCTTATCTAGGGATTTTTTGCCAACGTATGGAATTGATGGTACTGGGGATATATTTAAATTGGCAAACATTGAAGCATTATGTTCATTAACTCTTACAGAGCATATAAAATTAGTTGTAGCTGATGGGGGTTTTAACGTCCCATTTGATATTGCTAATTACCAAGAGACTATCTCTGGTAGAATTCTCTTCGGACAATGGTTAGCCGCACTAAAGTTATTGCGTAATGGTGGATGTTTTATTCTCAAACTATTTGATACATTTTCACCGTTGCTGCGGAGTATGCTTTTCCTTTCTACCTACCTTTATAAACGTGTACATGTAGTGAAACCACGCCACAGTCGCGTTGTAAATAGTGAGAGATACTTGGTATGTATCGGTTTTACAGGCGTCTCACCAGAGTGGATGGAGTATTTTGAAAAGTGTTATCAGGATGGATTCATTGATAATGATTCTATTCCAACAATACTCCCATCAACGTGGGTAATGGAAGACGAAATATTTAAGAATGACCTAGCGGATATGAACGCCACAATTGCGTCAAATCAGACAGTCGCCCTAGAAATGGTGATGGCGAAACTACAGACATCTCCCCAAGCTGAAAATTAAAAGAAAACAGTTAACATTCTTGATTGGAAATAAGTAAAGAGATTTGCTTTGTTTTCTCTTTTTTTGTGTGTGTATGTTTTCTTTTTTTTTTTTTTTTTTTCTTTTGGTAGGGGAGAGGGGTAGTGGTGTGGGGTTGAAAAAAAAGAAGAATTTGTTCTTATGTTGGGTTGGAACGAAAGTGTGGAGTTCCCTGTTGAGATCCCTGGTCAAATTTTTTCCATTCATTTACCTCATCATTACCTTTCTCTTTCTTTCTTTTACTTCTGCTGTTTCCACTACCGCTTTCTCTTTCTCATTCTTCTTTCTCTTTTTCTTTTCTTTTTATGTATTTCAGGATATACTGTTATTATTCGAATATCTACCATCTCACCTTGTGTTTTCGTGTGCGTGTCTGTGCCCGTCACTCTCTCGCTCTCTCACACACACTTAAGATGATGAAACTTTCTCTTCACCAGCATCCAGTTCTTCCACGCCGGAAACTGCTGCTTGTCATTCTTGATGGTGTTGGTATTGGCCCCGGTGACGAATATGACGCCGTTCACGTTGCAAAAACGCCTTTCATTGATGAACTGCGCAGCAATGCCACCCACTTCCGCTCCGTCTGCGCACACGGCACAGCTGTCGGACTCCCAACAGACGCAGATATGGGAAATAGCGAAGTCGGACACAACGCACTCGGCGCAGGCCGTGTTGCACTGCAGGGCGCCTCTCTCGTAGATGACGCTATTAAGAGCGGAGAGATATTTACCAGTGATGGATACCGCTACCTTCATGGTGCCTTCTCGCAGCCAAACCGTACACTGCACCTCATCGGACTTTTGAGTGATGGCGGCGTACACTCACGTGATAATCAGCTTTATGAAATCATCAACTACGCCAGTACACATGGAGCAAATCGTATTCGTCTCCATGTCCTCTATGATGGTCGTGATGTACCTGACAAGAGCTCTTTCAAGTTTACAGACGAAGCTGAAGCTGTTCTTGCCAAAGCCCGTGAAAAGGGATGTGATGCCCGTATTGCAAGTGGTGGTGGCCGTATGTTTGTCACCATGGACCGGTATGAAGCCGATTGGTCTATTGTCGAACGTGGATGGAAAGCACAGGTCTTGGGTGAGGGACGACACTTCAGTTCTGCAAAAGAAGCTATCACGACTTTCCGTGAGGAAGACCCAAATGTTTCGGATCAATACTATCCTCCATTCGTTATTGCCGATGAAAGTGGTAAACCTATTGGCACTATTGAGGATGGTGATGCTGTTCTTTGCTTTAACTTCCGTGGTGATCGTGTTATTGAGATGTCACGTGCATTTGAAGAGGAAGACTTTGACAAATTTGATCGTGTACGTGTCCCTAAGGTGCGTTACGCAGGTATGATGCGCTATGATGGTGATCTTGGTATTCCCAACAATTTTCTGGTGCCACCACCAAAGCTTTCACGCACGAGTGAAGAATATCTTATTGGTTCCGGCTGCAACATTTTTGCCTGCTCTGAAACTCAGAAGTTTGGACATGTGACATACTTCTGGAATGGCAACCGCAGTGGAAAACTCGATGAGGAGCATGAGACCTTCCTTGAGATCACCAGTGACCGTGTGCAGTTTAATGAGAAACCACTCATGAAGAGCAAAGAAATTACTGACGCGGCGATTGAGGCTCTTCAAAGTGGCAAATATGACGTTGTGCGCATTAACTACCCCAATGGTGATATGGTTGGCCATACCGGTGATCTCGCAGCGACCATCACCGCTCTTGAGGCAGTGGATGCATCACTGTTGCGTCTGAAGAATGCCGTTGACAGTGTGAACGGTGTCTTCCTCATTACGGCCGATCACGGTAACTCTGACGATATGGCACAACGTGATAAGAAGGGAAAGCCGATCGTTGGCCCCGACGGAAAGGTCCTCCCTCTCACCTCCCACACACTTGCCCCAGTGCCTGTATTCATTGGAGGGGCGGGCCTCGACCCAAAAGTGCAGATGCGCACCGATCTCCCGCGTGCAGGACTTGCAAATGTGACAGCAACCTTCCTCAATCTGATGGGCTTCATCGCACCAGACGACTACGAGCCTTCGCTTATTGAAGTCGTTCACAATTGAAAGGGCTAGCAGGGAAACAACAACAAGAGAAAAATAAAAAAAAAGAAAGAAACAAAAGAGAAAAATAAAAAGAAATCAATAAATAAATGATTATACTCATACATACGACTCTCTGCAAGAGTGTAAGTGTGCGAGAGTATCTGTGCCCATACCATTTCTTGGGCGAAGACAGAGGGTAGTAGGATGCATCGAATGCACGAGTAGTCACTATTTACGAAAAGAAAAAAAAGGAAAGAAAAGAATGAGTTCCTATTCTCTGTAGGTCTGCATACATTAATATATGGTTCCTCTAGAAAAATAGAACTGAAGACCACGAACGATATAAAGTGATTCACTGTTTCAGGAAATAAGAGATGCTGACGTGGAAGAATATAATGCAGGTAAAAATAGCAAATAAAATGAAGGTAAGGAGATACTGGCTCTTGTCAGTCGATATTTACTTTGTGTTTCGTAATGGTTATTGCTGGGGTACGAACGATGAAAAAAAAAAAAAAAAAAAAAAAAA
>NW_021639876.1:82961-109295 GCF_002087225.1 Trypanosoma theileri
AAAAAAAAAAACACATTATTTTCAACTATATATATGTATATATAATGTTTTTTTTTTTTCTCATTTCACCTTTACAAATTTCTTATAGTATATATATAGTGCTTCAATCGGCGTGTGTGACCCATTTCACAATGGGTTCCTCGTCGAAATCTAGCGTAGACGTCGACAAGGTGCCCTATAGTAATGTAATGCGTGATAGACGACTAGCAGCGCAAAAGAATAGATGGCGTATGCCCAGGGCAACTACTTTGATGATTCCAGCTACCCTCTTATTCGCGATTGGCGGTTTTTGTTACACTTACTGGTGGAATGATAAACGGTCAAGGGAAGGTCCTTGTATTGATTGTAAACGGCAGCAGGAAATAATGGAAGAGGTCTATTTTAAGAAACCAGCTGTTCAGAAAGGCTACCGGTTGTAAGAATGCTAAAAGAAAAAAAGAAAAAAAGGATGAAAAACATCCGAGACGGATATATTCTGTAACTTTCCAGATAAGTTGCACCGCCAGAAGAATAGGATATCCTTTTTTTATTATTTTTTGAAAGATACATTTTATTTTTTTCTCTCCTTAATTGTGGTTCTCTCTATCTCTCTGTTACCATGCTCTCTTTATTTTTTTTTTTTTTTAATATGTTCTCTTTATCATTTTTAGTGTCAGTAAGTGTTTGTGTGCGTTGCGGGTGTGAGAGGTGGATAGGTAACTGCTTCTCACTACATTTCCATCAAATCGTACAATTGTAGCATATCTTAACAATAGATTCAGTTTTATTATTATTATTATTATTATTATTATTATTATTATTTATAATTGTTGTTCTTGTATTTTTGTCTTGTAGAGAATGAGCGACACTCTTATTGCGCAGCTAGAACACGACTTTCGCGCGATTGAGCAGTCAGATCCATCGCTCGCTGATGGATTCAAAGTGGTGTATGATCGTGAAGTACCATGCGAATTACGCCCAATGCGTGGCGGAAGCGCAGAGTCCGGTTCATTAGAAGGTATGAAAGTAAAAGTGCTTTCCTTCGGCGATGATCATAGTCTCTCTGCCATGCGTGTTGAGTTGACAAGTGAGTCCGATTTGTTTTTTCACTATACGTGTGTTATTAACCACGCCGGATTCCTGCGATTGCGTGAACACCAGAGCCTCGTCTGTGACTTCCCTGATTTCTTAATGACACTACTGAAAATGTTCAATCGCTGTATTCGGGAACCGCAACGGTTTATTATGGTTCTTCTTCTTGACGAGAATGGTACCGCCAATATGGAGTTTATAGAGAATCTCGAGTACAAACTCGTCGGTGTATTGACACTCCCGTTTCGGGCATCACCACCAGAAGTGGTGCGGGAACAGATTGGATACCGCTACAGCGCTGTTCGTGCGCGACTTGCGTTACTCACCGCCCAGCTTAAAAACTCAAATCTTGTGATGAAGCCACGGCAGTAGAAAAGTAAGTAGTGAACGCAACAGTACAAGAAAAAAAAAGAAAGGGAGAAAAAAAAAAAATGCTTGAAAATGATGATGAAGAATATGTTACTGAGACGAGTGATGAAGAGGAAGAGAGGTGGATGTTGTTTGGAAAGAAGAAAGAAGAGCAAAGAAAAATAATTATGATATTGAGATGAGTCCCCCAGAAAGGTGAGAAACACAAAATGAATGACTGGGTGGTCAAAGGAATTATAAGGAAGAAAAACCAGACGAAGAATATAATAAAATAAAAGGCCTAGACAATATATACATATATCTATATTAGACCTTGTTCCCTCTAAACCTCTTTGTTTCTTTTGTATCGGTGTATCGTGACCCCCCGCATATGGGGTGAAGAAGACATGATTCCCTTTTTTTTCCAGTTTTAAGGGTCTTCATGAAGTGATTTTTGCGCCACATTTGATGATGTGCCGCAGTTTATCTCCCTTGTGATTTTTTGGTTCCTCTGTTGTTGTTTTTTTTTTTTTTTTGGTTTACTTTTTTCCTTCGATGTCTTTATTTCACTTCCTTGACTGTCATTATTATTGTTATTTATTTATTCCTCTTTCTATTGCACTCCTTTGTTAGCGTTGTGTATCCGAATAGAATAAAGAAGATGCGACGTGGCTGTGTTCTGCAGACCGCCGCGGACCGCACCGCGCGGGCCCTCACGCTGCCGCTGCTGCTCGACACTGTGCGGCGAGATCCCGGCATGACGGCTGTGTATTACGCCAACCGCTACTTTGGGCGGGAGCGGCAGATGGAAGTGACGCGGCTGCTGTGGGGCGAACTGAAACTCTACGGCCAAGTCATTATTGACCGCATCGACGGGCCGGAGGAGCCACCGCGGTGGTACCCCGTCTTTTCACTGCCACGCAAAATGCACAAAATACGTCGCCACCGCCCGGAAGAAGAAGACCTCAGTGTACTGCAGCAGGGAATAGAACACGGAAGCTCAACACCAGCAAAGATGACAGGAGAAGGAGATAGTGAAGCAGCCGCTTCATTATCAGCCGCAGCAGAGGATGGTATTGTTAGTCTTGTTCAGGCAATGCCAGGACATGATATTCAATTCTACATTGGTGAGCTTTCTACAGCTTTGCAACCATATGCTCCAACAGCGTTTAGACGTCTCCGTGAGGCGGGAATAATAACTAGGGAACAAACACCACAGGGTACCTTTGTCTGGAGATAAATGAATACTTTTCTCTCTTCTGCTATCGGAAGAGTGTGTACCTTTCTATGTTTAAAGGTTCTCTTTAAACAAAATAAAACAAACAGCAAAAGAAAAAGAAAAAAAACCTTCTCGGAAGAAATCTAAACAAAATTTCTGTTATAATCATTGATAGTTATTTTTTTCTTGTTGTGTTTCTTTTCTTTTTTTTTCTTTTTGCATTTGCTTTTGTAGGAGTAGAGGAGGAAGGAAGAAAGGAAGGAGAGTGGGAAAGCGAGATCATGCATGACGTTGATGGGATTTCGCAAAGGGATGAAGGAGAATTCGGTAGCTGTTCGGGAAGGGTTTATTTATTTACTGTGCGATATCCGCCACTCTTCTTGTATATTATATCAGTAGGACTCCTGATATATCTTCTTACTGGGAACATTAACGTGGCTAGCGTGAATGAAGTTTCTGCTGCAGTATTCTTTTGTTTTCTTGCTGCCCGTACACTTCGTGGAAGTTTGCATTTCCTCTGGCGTGAGCGTGGTCGACGAACGTTCTCACGCATTACGGCTTTTACCACGCTTAGAGCTCCTTCAGCTCTTGGGAGTCGAAGTGCTGTTTATATGATTCTAGCCGATATTGTTTTGCTTCCCATCTTATTCGCATTCTCAGCTTTTCACAATGTTGGCGTCTTCAGGAAAATTGACAATATCATATTTTATAACACTGTAAGTGTTTGGTTTGGTGGAACTCTTGGTGTAATCAGTTTATTACTATCCCTAATTCATGGGGTTGTGTTACTGCCTATGGACCGCATGGATCCATACCGTTTTGTGGGACGAATGGAACTTATTCCTCGTATTATTGCACCTCTTAGTTCATTTCTTGGAATACCAACACTTGCCATTATGACTGCCGCAATACCATGTGAAGGGGAGATGATGCGCTTTCTTGGGCAACATTCATGTTTGTCATCCTTACACCGATGGTGTGTAGGTATTGCATATGTGATGTTATTATTTTATTCTCTCTTACAGGATGTTGCGTTAAGCTCATTTGCCCGATGTGGTAATGCACGAAGTGATGAAAGACGTTGTGATGGTTTAATGTTGCAACTGATGCTCTTTCATCGTCTCATTTATCTCTTGATCGCCTCTCTAGCAAGAAACCCTATTTGGTATCTCATTGCTGCTTTCATTTCTGCTTTGATTTTTATTAAGGTCATGAAAACCCCATTTGCCGCATCAAAGGTTATGGATGATTTGACGAAAGCCTCATTGTTGCTTTGTTTTGTGAGCTCTTTTTCTTGTTCACTGTTGCTTGTATTTCACCCCGCACTTACCTCTTGGATTTGGTTTTCTCTCTGGATTCTCTCGAGCGGTTTCCTTCTTGCCGCATTCGCATATGAATATGGCCTTCAAATATTTGAAAGTGGGGATGATATCTGGGTCTTTGACATTTAGTCGTAAGAGTTACTGCTTTCTTATGTTGCACAATATGATTTGTTCAAATACACCCATCTTTATCACCCTTCTCTATCTATTCTATCCATCTTGTAGTCTCTGAATCCCAATTTCAGTATCTCACAGACATACATGCAAATAGTTTCTTAATTATTCTCCCTTTATTACTAATATTCTTTGATATTCCTCTCAATATGGATTGATAGGGGATGGGGTCTTTATTTGTTTATATATAAATATATATATATTTTTTTTTTCCTTTTGCTGTTTTTTTTTTTTTTTGACTTTGTGTATGTGTGTGTGTGTTTGTATGAAGGAAGCATGAACGCGGTGGCCCCACCTGTTGTAAACATCGATACAGCGTTTGTGTCAACTCCGATAAGCGCAGATGAAACTCCTTCGCCCATGTTGACGTCTGCCGTGACGCGGTCGTGGTCTCACGTTGATAGATGGATGCTTTTTGCCACTTTAGGTGCCACGTCCTTTGCGTACTCCTTCTTTGGACATCCACTTTTTCTCGCCGTTACTCGGCAGCAATATAGTACAGGGCGTTTGACAGTGCGGCAGGTATTGCAGGAGATGTACGCACATTATGGTGTCAGGGGGTTATTTCATGGAGCTGGAATGGTGATTTCCGGTACTGTTATTAGTGAACTCGTATATTATCTTATTGTTGAATATGGAAAAGAACACTTTCCATTTCGTACATCAGAGCAGCGTAGTCTTGTAGGGGGGTTTGCGGCGGATGTTGTTTCTGGACCTCTTTATAATCCTTTTGCTGTGATATCACAGGTTCAAATGGTAGCTGGCAATCGGCCTGGAGAACCCTGCTATAGGAGTGCATACCAAACAACGAGAAGTATTATTGCAGAGCAGGGATGGAGAGCACTATTTCGCGGTACATTATTAACTTTGATGGTCTCTCCTATTACAGGAGCCTGGTGGTTAGTTTATGAATTCTTGAAACAACGGGCATATAATATTCTTGAATGTGCCTCAATGAAATCAAGTCTTACTGTTCCATTTGGACTACGGCATAGACTTCCTTCTGGATGCACTTCTACTACAGACAATGTCATTGTTAACAGTGCTGTAGGAGGAGTTTCTAGTATGGTGATTGGTGTAATTATGAATCCTTTATATGTTTTGCGTCTTCGACTGCAAGTAAATAAGGATGTAGGAGACAGACTTTTTCCTGTAATTTGGGTAATGACAAATATTTTCCGTCGGGAAGGTTTGCGGGCCTTTTTTAAAGGTATTCATGCAAACCTTTTCATGGGGGCAATAGGCGGTTGCGCGTTTGGTATGACATATGAGGGAGCGAAAAAGTTCTCTGACATCACAGAAAGAAGTTCTACGCCTGTTGATGCATTAAGTATGATATCAAGTTAGCGCTTCTACCAGGAATAATGTGAAAAAGAAAAGAAAAGCAAAAAAAAAAAAAACAAGAAAGAGGAAAAGATTAGATCTATATATATATATATATATATATATTTATGTATATAGGTCTACTACACAAACCCAACATGTGTCACTTGTTGGGAGGTGTTTCTCTAAGAGGACTCTTTTCTCTAGAAGAAACGGTATATTGTGTAGGGTTTGAAAACGTTATATATTGACAAGTGGAGGAAAAAGAAGACGAAAATTTGAGCGTACGTGTGAGTAACGGGAATTATACGCGTTGAGGAAAATACATCTGCATATAGCAGATCTCTGTTGGAACTTTATGAACTGTTTGTTAGCGTCTAGCTAGCCTCTCCAGAACTTAGATGTAGGGAAAATTGGAATGGGGAATGCATTGAAGGGATGCGATAAATGGAATAGAGGGAAGGAGTGAGATACAATCTCGGAATTTTCCTTGCCGAAACAATGAAAGAAAGAAAGAAAAAAACTTATATATTTATATACCCAATCCACCGGATAATATGTGTACAAAAGAAGAAGGGCGGAGTTGTAGTATTTTCTCCCTTTTCCCTTTCCTATTGTTTTTGTTTCTTTTTTTTTTGCGTGTGTGTACGAATGTGCATATTTAAATATGTGTTAATGTTTTTCTTTTTTATATTGTTATTTTTTTTTTTTTTCTAAGCCGTTAGAAAACGTCGGAAAGGAGGAGGAATGCTGTACCACGGTTCTCACCCTGAGCATCCCATGCAGATGCTCAGGCAGCCAAGTGCGGGTGTAATGTGTTCTATTTGCAAGGCGTGCGCCCACCCATCTATGGTAGAGTGGGGAAGTTGTACACAGAAGGGATGTCACTATTTCCTCTGTTTAAAATGCATAGAAATTGACGAACAGCTGTTTGATACACCGCAGGTAATTATCCGCAATCCAGTTTTATCTCATGAAGATATGGGTGTCTGCCTACGCACACGTCCACGTGGCAACGCACACATCTTATGTCCTCTTTACCCTGCGAGGCTAATGGTGGCTGTTTCCAGTGCGAAGGGAAGCATTGACCCAAGCGAAACCTATTACCGATTGAAAAGCGGTGGATGGGTTAATGCTGCCCATGTTGTCCGTGTGATTCCATCCCAACAACTTATTGAAGAACTCGCTAGAACTCATCTACGAACAGCAGATAGACGTAGTGAAGGGTTTATGCCTCTTGAAGATGTTTTTATATGTATTGAAGAAAGTTTTCGCTTAATGGATGAACGATCTCCGTATGGTCCTATTATGGCCTCACTTACGTTCCTTCCACTTATTCAATATTCTTCTAGTTTGCACTTAATATCACCAGAGGAACGTGTCGCGTTTGTTCGTGCATCGTTGGGATTTGTTCACTATCTTTTTCATTTCGTACTGGATGAAGTAAATCATTGGTTAAATAATGTGGATCATAGAATTAAAAGTACTGTGTTAACACTTTACGTGGAACTATTGCGAAATTCACTTGCCGTAACACGTGATGTAGCTGCATCTCAAACATTTTCATTACCAAGTGAACTTGGACCGCTGGTAACACAGACGGCTAAAGCTGCTGTTGCTTTAATGCCAATTGTGGAGTGTGGAACCCCATCACAAGGTGACCCAGATGAAATTATGCAAACACGTTCCGTTGTAACACGACAAGTGGATCTTGCAGAAGAGCAAGCATGGTTATTTACTTGTTGTCGTAATATGGTAGAAATGGCAGGTTGGTTACTCTTACACACACCTTCCTTTACATATGATTTTAACGATATTCATCCTCTTCGTGTAGCTATTTCAATTATCCCAAAATCAGAAACCTTAAAACGAATATTGTGTCAAGTTGCAACCAATGCTTTGGAACGAATGCCTTGTCTACAAAATAAAATTCATGATTTGGATGTACTTGAAGTAGCTATTTCACTTGCTGCCAAATCGACATGCGCAGAAAGTCAAATAGCAGTATTTAAACTTATTGGAGCTATTGCTCATAAGTCTCCACGGAATATAATGCAAATAAGTTCATTGGTTATTACACCATTATTTCAGTTGGCTAAAAAGGCATTAAATACAGTAGTAGCTAATGGAGCCTTTGAATGTTTTGTAGAGTTAAGTTATAATGACCCTCGGGTGGACAGTTCCCGTTTAGACTCAGAAAGTGAGGCATTAATCTTTCCTGTATGTACTGCAGCCGTTCATCCTAATGCAGCACCATATCAGATGATGAGTGTCTATGAATTGGATATGCACCGCATGGCCCTTTGTGAACATTGTAGAATAACACATCCACCAGAGAATGCTGTGCCTGTTGGTGAACCCCAATTTGCCTACTTTCGTTGTCAATGTACGTGTTGTATACACGAAAAGGTACCAAATCCACTTCCTCCTGCTAATATTCCATCTACCCCGGCCATTCAAGAAATGATAAACTGTGGTATTTCACAACTGATGCTCCATTGGCTTCATCGTAGTGAATCAGCTGTGGCCAACAGTGTTGGACGTCTCTCACTTAAGATTTCAGTGCCGATGGAAGTGACTATAGCACTCTACCGTGCATTACTTAAGCAAACACTTATTGGCTACAGTGATGCCGCATTCGCCATTGCCGCCCATTCACATCACCCTGCGGTACGTGAGATGCACCGTGAGCACCCGTACGCCGCTATATCGCAGTATCTCTCATGTCAGCCCGGTTTTCTTCGCTCTACCGTTATCACAGATGGAACACCTGGTAAAGATTCATACTACGATGATACTGACGGACTCTCACCATCGCCAGATGTCACAGGGAAAAAGAGTGATGTGTATGCATTATTGCCGTCTGGAGTTTCTCCTCCTCTCGTTGATCTTTTCACTGGTCCACAGAAAATGTACCTCAATGACGTTCTATAGAGTTTGGGGTTAGTGGAGGGAGGATGATTAAGAGATGCAATGGCTAAAAATCGACGATGGGTGTGGTTTATTGAACCCAAAGTATGCGCCATAGCCGTCACGGTTGAGATTTTTGATATCTGAAGGGAGGTTTCTTTTTTCTTTTTTTTTTTTATTGGTTGTGATTTTTTTTTTTTTTTTTCGTTTTTTTTTTTCCGAGGGAGGGAAAATGGGAGGTTGGGTATAGGTTTACCATTGCATACGTACACACATATGCAGACTTGTCGAAGAACGGAGGTCTCTTTCTTAACCCTACGCTTATTATTATTATTATTATTATTATTATGGGTATGTGTGTGTGTGTGTTTTGGTATTTCGTGTGGATACTAAAAGGAAATGTCTGGTGTTGTGTGAACTTCTTCACGCCCGTGACACTTAATTGTTTCTCACACATAGACGGGCTGGGGGTTTATATCGCGCGAAGAATGCGTGATAGGGGGAAAATATTTCTCTGTTTCTCCAAGGTGAATCTGTACATAAAAGGCGATGCATATTTCATGGTATTTATTATTATTATTATTATTATTATTATTATTATTATTATTATTATATTTCGTCTTTGTGATAGCAATATGTCACGTCTAGAGGCTTCCCATACAATTGGCGGAAGGGCGAGCAGAAATTATGGTAGGTGTTGTTTGCTGCGAGTCGAGAGCGAGATAGACTAAAAGAAATTGATGGTAATTTTCTTGTTCTCGGGGAGGGCAGGCATTGTTTTTTTTTTTTTTTTTCATATCTTACGGTGTGTAATAGAGGGGGCGAATGAAAACAAAAGAAAAGGATGGAATGAATAAAGGCAGTCGTAATAATAAAAAAAAGAAAAAAAGACGCTAAGGAAAGGTCTTTCATTGTGTTGAATTTCCCCCCAACTAAATGAAACTAAGGTAATGTTTTATTTTGACGCATAGAGAGAGAGAGAGAAGGACAACAAAAATAAAAAGAAAGAGGTGAAGAAAGTGGGAGTTGATAGGGTGGGGAAGGAAGAAAAAAACAGAAGAGTGGGAGGTGAGTGGGTTAGCTCGCGTGATGTCCACAGAAAAAAAAAAAGATTTTTTTTTGTCCTAGTTATTGTTTGGTCCTTGAATGTCCTTCTTTCTCTGGTCCATTTTCTTTTTTTTTTTTTTCCTTTTCGCCATTGGCGTTCTTTTCCTGTTATACCCAATTTTGTTTCTTTGCTTTTCCCCAATTCTCTGCAATGCACTTGTTACACTCTACTACTATCGTCTCTTCTTCTTCTTATTTCACTGCCGGTAAGCCACACGACGCGCGGTGCACATATATTACACATATATAGAAGGATAGAAAAAAAAAAAAAAGTGAGTCGAAGAAAAGATAAAAAGAGATGCTGCGCACAGAAACAGTGGACCCGGAACAGGAGCAGCGCATCGCTGAGCGCCGGCAACGCATTCAAAAACGAATGAACGACGCCAACGGCGACGGCAATTCGCAGGTGCAAAGCGCCACTGTTTCCAACGCCCCAGCGGGCCGCGGGGAGGCCTCCGTCACCGCCGCCCGCCACGAGATGGCGGATGTACTCGGCGGTGCGCACAGTGCCGTCACGAATTGGGAGGTTGCGATTGGCGCCAATGAGAATGACCACCGCGAGCGTGAGGAGCAGGCGCTGGAGGAGCGTCGAAAGATGCGACGCGCCGAGTTAGATGAGAATGAAGTTCGTCAAGGTGCGATTGAGCTCAAGTTTGAGTCACTCTATAAGCTTGATGTCCCACATGAGCTGCACAAGGCACTTAATGAGCAACGGGAGCAGTGTGGAGAAGTGATTGCCGTGAAGGATAAACTTATTACGGCGTTAAAGCAGCAGTTAGAGGAACGTGAAGAGGAGTTTGTCGCATCCCTTCGACGTGATGCGGAGGATGTTAATAATCTTGTAAATGAGATGCGGGAGCAGACGGCAAAGTATCTTGATATGTATAGTCTAAAACTACGTGAGGTTGAAAACACGTATGAACAGGAACGAAAAGATTCTCTTATGCGGTGGGATGAAGAAATTTATCAATTAGTGAAACTGCGTCGCACACGTGAGACGGAATACCGCAAACGGCGGGAAGCAAAAATAGCTGAAGCACAACAGAGCATTGCAGAGAAACATCGTGAAAACTGTGAAGAGTATAATGATATCAAGCGAGAACATCTACAAGAAATTCATACTCTTACAGAAGAACTTGAACGTTGTAAAGCGGAGTTCTTGCTTAACGGTGAACGACTAAGTTATAACTTACAAGTATTGCGTGAACGAGTAAAGGAGAACAAAAGTGCTCAGGCATTGCATAAACGTAGACTTGCAAGACTGCAGGATACCCTCAGCTCACTTGTGGCCCGCTACGCTGAATCTGAGAAAAAATACCAACGCACTAATAAAGACCTTACCGCCCAGTTACATCGTGTAGCAGATCAATATCGTGATCTTCAGAAAAAGTTTCAAAAGTTTGAGATGTCAGATAAGGAGAAGTATCGTCAACTCTGGCGAATGCATGAAGAAAAAAATATACAACTTGTTCATAAGTGTCTTCAAGCTGATCGTGTCCTCTTTGAAGAAATCCTTGGTGTGCCGTGGAATCCACCAGAGTTAAATTACTGGCCTTCAGATGATGTGGGTAATGCGGCAGAAGAAGAAGAAGAGGATGTTGCCAGTAGTGATGAAGAAATTGAATTATCAGAGGAAGCTCTCATGTTACTTGAAATTCTACATAAACAAGCGCCTTTTATTGAAGATGAAAATGTACGTACGGCAATTCAACAGGTACAAGGAACCTCTGAAGAGCGTGCTGTGGTAGAATCTATTCTTTCTACTCTACAAATACGTAAGAATGAAGAAATGGAAGACATGATGGAGTTCTTTACGGTGGGTATTGGAGAAGACGCCACGGCGCTTATTCGCCCACAGGAAGCTGTTCGTGCTCTCTCAACATTCCTTACGGAGCGACAGCGTAAGTTGCAGTTACAGCGAGAAACTCAAATACGTTCAGCAGAGAAGAACAAACAGATTGCTAAAATCAAACAGGAAGAGCGTCGTCGAACTGCAGAGAAAGAATATTGGGCTCGTATGGCAGATTCTGTACCAAAGGAACATCAACGTGTATGGGGAGCGTTAGAGAAGGGCCTTGAACGATATATTAGTCAACTTCAGCAGCGCAGTAGTTTGATTGAGCAAACAGATGCATTACGAGCTCAGAACGCAGAGTTACGTGAGTTACTTGCACAATATATGCAAAGTGATGTGAATTACCAACTCTACATTCAGCCGCAGTTACTTCTGCAGGCTCGTCCCACCCAATAAATCTTTCTAAAGAGGCTTTGGTGGATGTACAAAAAAAAAAAAAAAAAAAAAAAAAAAAAAAAAAAAAAAAAAAAAAAAAAAAAAAAAAAAAAAAAAAAAAAAAAAAAACGAAAGAAAGAAATATACGAAAAAAGAGTGGAATTTTTGCAATGATTTCATGTCACTAGAAGAAAAGATAGTGATAGTGATGGTGTGAACCTAGAAGAGTTTCTTCTTTAT
Organism: Trypanosoma theileri; assembly: GCF_002087225.1. Taxonomy (NCBI): domain Eukaryota; phylum Euglenozoa; class Kinetoplastea; order Trypanosomatida; family Trypanosomatidae; genus Trypanosoma; species Trypanosoma theileri. Next base: position 94,906 of record NW_021639876.1, read on the forward strand.
TCTATTTGTACCTCCGTGCCTTTTTCTGTTTATTTTATTTTTATTTTTTTTTTGTTCTCACTATTGGTACTTGTGTTTTGTTTTTCAGTAGGATACACTGACTACAAGACACAGGAATAATAATAATAGTTATTATTATTATTAGTAGAAGTAGTCTCTAATCGGCAATATATATATATATATATATTCACACGCATGCATACATACATACCAATTTAATAGGGAATAAGTACAGTAGATAGGTCCTCCACGCGATGCCCGGTGTTGCGCAGGGACACTTTACAATGTTGCAGGGCACCAGCCCGACCTCCTTCAACTGGCACGGATCCATTCCAACAGTGCAGGCAGATACAAAGTTCGAGCCAAACTTCCGCCAGTTCGATTTCTTTCTCGGCTCCCCAACAGTACCGGATGAGGCGCTGGTGGGTCGCGTGTACAAAGTACCAGACGGCGAATCCCATTGGAATATGCGCACCTTCTGGGGACAAAATATACGCTGTACACCAGTTGTCATCACAAGTATCCCTGGTGCCGCCTTTGTCAACTTCTTTTACACACGTTTTCTCAATCGGACTGGAACCTCCATCAGGTGGTCATTTTTTAAATGTTACGCCGTTATTTTTGCGTGGAATAATTTTACAAAGTTTTTAGCACGGGAACGATACTTTCAACGTGACTTTCAGCGAAATCAACTGTATTCCTTTGATGAAGTGCGGGACCAACGTGACCGCCAACGTGTTCGTGAGGCATTGTACGAGAAACAATTCGTCAAAAATCCCGTAGCTGAGTACCGCGTAAAGGCGTGGCAAGTAGCTGAAAGGTTTGCTTAGTATGGTTTTCTTTCTCTCTCTCTCTCTCTCTCTCTATATATATATATATATATATATATATATATATATATATTTCTTCTGATTATTTTTTTATTTTATTTTTTTTTAGTTGCCGATGTTGTTGTTCTTGTTCTTGTATTTTAGAGGTAGATCGGCTATTCGGGTGGGGATGTGGATGAGGGTGAAAAGGGAAAATAAAAGAGGGTTGATAGTGGAACTTAGTAGTGTAGTGGAGTCTCTGTAGTGTGTATTATGTGCCCTGGTGGTTGAGTCAGGTACACCAGAGTTTATGTTTGTTTGTGTGTGGAGAACATCTGTAGAGATCGTCTTTTATTATTATTATTATTATTATTATTATTATTATTATTATTATTATTATTATTAGTTTTGCTTTTAGCGTTTCAGTTAGTCCCTCCTGTGAGTGAGAAAGGTTTTGGATGTGTGTGTCTATATGTGTTTGTTCATCTGCACCTGTGCATACACCCTAATGTGTTGTTAGTTTTGTAGGGTACTCTGGATGTAACAGAATTTATTTTTTTTCCTTTTTTTTCATATCCAACAATATTTTTCTTCTTGTTGTTATTTTTTTATTTTTTGTTTTCTTTTAGTGAAAGGTATCAACTTCACAAAAGACAATAGGACATTATGTCACTTTCTTCTTCTTCAGCCACATCTTCTTGCGCAAACAAACGGGAGGTACTCAACCGGGTGAAAGAGATTCTTGAAAAGTATGTGCAGTCGAGTGTGATTGACCGTGAGGACATTAAGGACCTTGCGAAGAAGTCTACAGAAGCGGTTACCCCACCAGCCGCCGTGGAAGAAGTTAACCGGGCAACTCTACAACAACTGATCACATTCCTGCAGGAATGCAACACAGATGAGGCGGTGATCTCATCTGTCCGTGCTGACTTGGAGGCACAGACCTCCGCTATTGCTCTTGCAGCGAAAAAAGACGAAGAACGTGAGGGGCAGAAGGGCAACTCGGCACCTGCAGTCCCCGCCTTTTCACTCTCATCCTTTCAAGAGCGAATGGCAAGGAAGAAGGAAGAACTCCGCCGTCAGCGTGAGGAGGCGTTGTCGACTGTAGAAGAGACATCGCGTGCCGATGCCCCAGTCGTCACCGCAACATCCACACCAGCAACAACAACAATAGCGAGAGGCACTACAAGTAATGCGCCGAGTGTGTCGGCGGACGAGGACGAGCCGAGAGTTCGTCGGCACAAAGTGGAGGTGGCGGCGCCGGTGCCTGTTCTCCTTCCACTGCTGCACGACGAGGCAGATCTCTACGCCGGTCTGGTCGCAGACACCGACACTCGTGGACGAGGTGGGTGGCAACAGTGATAATAGCAATAACCGAAACATCACGATATACACTTGTGGGAAGGAAAAGGAGTTAAGGGGGTGTAACTTGCAGTGTGACTGATGTGTCACTGTTTGTTTTCCATTTGTATGTCATTGACTAAGGTGAGGGGATGTGTGTATTTGTGTTCTTTCTGTGTATATTTACAAACAAGAAGAAATATATATATATATATATATAATGCTCTGTGTTTCTGTCTGAGTGAGTGAGTGAGTCTCGGTCTCTGCACATTATTGTTATGCAGAGGTGAGATTGATATCACGCACGATTATTTAGGAACAAAACTTATAAAATCATCCCCCGCTTCTGTGTGTATTGCGTGGAGGTTTTTTTTTTTTTTTTTTTTTTTTTTTTTTTTTTCTGTAGTATAGCAACACGAAGGAGGTAAAAAAAAAGAAAAAAAGAAAACTCCGGAAAAATACAAAAAAAAAAAAAAAGAGAAAAAAAAAACCGAAGAACAGAAATAACAATCAATAGCAACAACAATAGAAGAAGAAGAAAAATCATGAGTAATGTGTAACAAGCAAGTAAAAACGAAATAAAACAGACAAAGGTAGTCAAATGACCTACCACGGTAGTGGTGGGAGGACGCAAATGTGGCGATCCACCCAGCTGAGTGGCAATCTCCTGTGTGCATTCCCAAATGACCAGACACTTGGGAAGTGGAAAACAAGAATTAGAGAATGATGGGAATCGTCTCCCAGTCAAAAAAAAAAATAATAATAATAATAATAACAACAACAATGCCCAGATGTTTGCCCCCTTTTTCCTGCTAATGCTGCTGATTTGAGGGGTAGACGTCAGTGTTTTGCGGTATATCAAGCGAAAAGGAGGAAGGAAAAGAGCTCACCGACAATCATTACTAATACTACTATTAATACGATGAGTAGCTAGTATTTCTGGTTATAATAAATGGCAATATTGCTGTACCACCAAAGGTGGGATCCGTTTGATGGACCATACTTCTTGAAGTTTACACTACTAACACCCGAAAGGGGAAAGAAAAAAAAAACACAAAAAAGAGAAAAATATATATTGTTAGAATATTTTTGGAGTAATGAGTAAAACCTTTCTTTTTTTTTTTTGCATGCTGGATTCTGTTCTATTTTTGTTTTGTTTTGTTTTGCAGTATGGAGGTTGACTAGAACTTTACATAGAAAAGGGAAAGCGCCAAAAAAAAAAAAAAAAAGACTTATTAATTATGGCTTGGACGTGCTCAGGTGTTTCAAACCAAGCAATGGTTCGAAAATTGGAGCTGGCCTCACTGATCTCTACGCCAGCTGTCATTGACGCATTCCATCGCGTGGATCGTGGGTGGTTTGTGTCAGATTACCATAAGGGCATGGCGTATAATGACTCTCCACTGCCCATTGGGTATGGTGCTACTATAAGTGCACCCCATATGCATGCCATTATGGTTGAAATTCTTGCCCCTTATCTTCTTCAACCGGAAGGAAACCAAAACAAAAGAGTATTGGATATTGGTAGCGGTAGTGGCTACCTGACGGTTATTCTTGCTATGCTATGCGGTCCTGGGTCACAGGTTATTGGTGTGGAACATGTGGAGCAGTTGCGACAACGATCATCGGATGTGGTCAAAAAACATTTTGCTCAGTGGGTAAACGAAGGCCGTATATCATTTATCAAGGGTGATGGTAGAGACATTTCAAAATTATTTCCCAATTCTCAAAGTTCATTTGATGTTATTCACGTCGGTGCAGCTGCTGCAAGTGTTCCCCAAACTTATTTTGATTCACTGAAACCTGGTGGATGCCTCGTAATACCGGTGGGAGAAGAAGATGCGACACAGTTTCTGCGTATTTACAGGAAAGATCTCAATGGAAAAGTGGAAATGAAAACACATGGACGAGTGCAATTCGTTCCTCTGACTTCCCTGGGGCATCAGATAAGGCGTCAATAATATAGGAAGTAAGGGATACTTTCATTTGTATTTCTGCTTTTATTATTATTGCGTCTAGATATGTGTGTGAAACAGTTTTTATTTTGCTTTTATTTTATTTTTTTCTTTTTCGGTTATGCTTTTTTTTTTTTTTTTCCTTCTTTTAGTCTATGCTGATCGGTTGCTTCAATTAGTTTCACAAATTACTGTTCGTCTTCATCTACATAAATATTGTTTCAGTGGAGCAGGGCTAGATGGGGTTCTCCAGTATGTGTGTTTGTGTGTGTGTGCGTGATGTTGCGTCCGCTGTGCTCTTGGCAGACTTTCGGCAACCATTCCTCCATTCTATCCATTCCCGATAGAAATGCACTCACTCTCATCTGCATACATGTATGTATGAATGAATTTTGATTTTGATTTTTTTTTTTTTCTTCCTTTTTTCTCTTTCTCCTTATATTTTTTTTTTCCCCCCTATTCGCCACACATATGAATGGAAGTGCGATGGACCGGGACGACTTTGACTTCCCGCCGGATCCTGCCGCGGATGAATTCGACCTGGGCGGCGATGTTCTCGAGGGCGTCCCCCTCCGCACGCTCTCCAACAAACCGATCGAGGAGCTCCCGCCGACGGTGGTGCCGACGGAGCTGCAGCAGCGGCCGATTCGACAGTTGCTGCAGGGCGGCCGGCGGCAGCGCCAGCGACGGGAGCGGAGTCCCCCGCGCGAGTCGGCGGCGAGCACAGCGGAGGAGGACGCGGGATCGGCACCTCCCGCCGGGAACAAACGCGCCCGCTTCGACTGGACGGAGGAGGAGCTGCGGGAGTTCTACACGTTCCTCTCGCAATACGGCACGGACTTTAATGCCATCGCCGTCATGTACAATGGGCGATCGCGGGCAGATGTGAAACGGCTGTATCACCGCGAACTACGCCGTCGCCGCAGTGATGTGCGGGCCGCTTTGGCAGCGCGAGAGGCGATTGATCTCGGCGTATTCCGAGCCCGCCTGAAGCGCCGCGAGGAGGAACGACAAGGGCCCGCCCGCCGTCTAGACCACGACGAGGAAGAGGCGCTGCGGCAAATAGAGGAGGGACTCTTTGGAGAGCAGCACGAGGAAGCAGACGCCGAATTCAACTTTGACACCGTGGTGGATGAAACAAATAATAAGGAAGAAGGAGAGCAAGAAGATGAAGGAAGAAGAAGAGAAGAAGAAGAAGAAAAGGGAGAGGAAAATGGGGAGAGAAGGAAATCTGGGGCTCCGTGTGCTGTTTCACCCCTGTTTCCTACAAATGAGTATGACTATGATGAGTTTAACTGCGAAGTTGGAGATGATGCTAATGATCAGTATGGTGGTGGGGGTAGGGGTGGGGGTGGTGACAACGACAATAACAAGGATAAGGATAAAGATAGCATTCCTCTGGCAGAAGTCGAAACGCTGAAAACTACTAAAGAGGGCATAGATGGAGGACATGTTGACGAAACCTTTACAGATGATCTCGTAGGGCTCAATGATTCATTAGATAACGATTTATATCGCTTTTGAAAGAGGCATCAGTCTTTTTTTTTTCTTTGTGTGTGTACATGTGAGCTTCTTTTGGAGGAATGGCAAATATATATACATATATATATACATATATATTGAACATGATAGAACTTTGCGAATAGACTCCCGGTACTCCATAATGTGTCATCCTTGTATCTTCAATTGCTTCTCTTTTTAAAGTCAGTATTTTTTCTTCTTCTTTCTTTACTTATTGTTCTTGTTTTTTTTTTTTTTTTTACTTTACTTTAACATGCACATACCACGCCCCCCACGTTATCTTTTACGCTTTTTTTCCTCCTTTATTGTTATTATTATTGAGTTCTTGCTTACATAAAGGGATAGGATGCAACTCTGCTATAGTTGCCAGCATGCATTTCCAGTCTCCACACTTTCTCCTTGCGTCTTTAGTGACATAATCTCCCACCGCTTCGAGGAAGTGCACAGAATCGTGAGTGAGATGGAGAAGAGAACTCCAGAGGAAAACCACAAGGTTGTAAGACTGCAGGCTGCACTACGTGAGCTTTGCTCAGCAGTAGACCAAGAGATAGGCGCCCTGAAGGAGTGTAAGGCGAATCTCGAAGCTGCAAGGCAGCGAGATCGACAAGAACGTGAGTTGGGTACGCAATCCTGTCCAGTAACTGCACATGGAAATAATACTACTATGAATACGCAAACTGCAATACATAGTCCTACTCGGCCTAGTCATACTAGTTTCAGTCCCAGAGCGACTTTCAATGGAACAGTACCGGTATATAAACTACGCAGGATGAACTCTGCGTTAGAACTGGTGTCTGCCAGCATATATTCCGTTTTAGAAAGTTTGGCAATTCGTACTAGAGCAGCTGTTGCATTGTTATGGTTGCCACCACCAGGCGTTGTATCTACTGAACTTGTGGCACCCTTTGTGGTAGGAAGAGATATATCCAAACTCCGTAACTCTGCCCCATACCGTGTATCTGAGACATCCGTCCCATGTGCTGTAAGTGAGACAGGAATTGCAGTAAACCTTAAACCAAAACTAGGGATGAATGAACCTAGATTATCAGAAAATGCCCCATTAATGGATTTAATTGATTCATCTAATGCTGCACAACTTCTTGTTCCAGTATACACACGATACGGAGAAGTTCAACGATCGGTCCTTGGTGTGGTACATCTTATTGGGACCCCAATGTTTCCATCTCCTTTTAATGCCCGAAATGAAGAAATGGCAGTACAGACTGCTTCAACACTCTCTATTATATTATCTTCTTATCATGAGACAATGGGTGGAGAGTGGGCAAATCGCATTTATGACCCATCACTTTTAATCAGTGCTTCTGCCTATCAAAGTACTCTTGATATGCGAAGTAGTCAAAAGGCGTTGGATGACTTTGCTCCACCATCGACCCTTATATTCCGCTGTGTTAATGAGCGAAAGGAGGACGAAGATGCCCGTGAGGTGATAAAAGCGCTACGACATGCCATGGTAAAGCGTGCAACTCCCAAAAAAGCAGTCTGGTCTATCAAAGATTTACATCGATTTGCTACAAACATGGAAAATAACTGGGTAACTGCTCTAAAGAGTAATAGTGAAATGGAGAGACGAATGGCTACCCTAGAAGAAAAAGCTCTGCGTGTTGAATTAGAAAAGGGTCGACCAGCTACAGTATCCTCTTTAGGACAGGCTTCCAACTGCTTTTCTGAATCTCACGCTCAGCAACTACCATCTGCTGGGTGTTCTAGTCCATTATCTGGTACTTTGCCCTCAGTGGTTGACAGGAAAGCTGTTTTGAAAGCAGAACAAATTGAGGAAATTGAGATCACTGCCTTGCGACGTTTACATAGCATGGGAGTTGACACGACACCCTTTCTGACACAAAGGGAAGTTGATAATGTATGATACATTTGATATTATGTAAACCTGATATCTTTGTCTTTCTATGAGTTTATATATATATATTATTGGTATTTCTCCTTCCTCTCTTTTTTTTTCCACCTATCTGTGGGAATTCTCTTTGATGGGATTTGTTTTTCTTCTTTTTTTCAGCATTTCCTCAAGCACATTGTTCTTTCTTTATCTGGACTTTTAAAACTTTTTTCTTTTTTCTTCTTTCCTAATAGTTTTTTTTTTATCAGTGTATATACATATATATATCTTCTACCAAGACCTGGCTAGGGGTATATATATATATATATATATATAAGGAAAGAAAAAAGGAATAAGAGGCGCCGATAGACTAAAAAAAAAAAAAAAATCATAATAATAATAATGCGGTTATCAAATGCCCCACCACCAAAACCTCGGGGTTTGAGGTTTTATGTTACTAAAGTAGTTACCATCATTATCTGTTCCATCCTGGTGATGTATTCCCGATTGATTGAAGTTATGTTTCGATCGCGTAATATTATTCAATCTGTCATGTGGATTTCATATTTTTGTTACGCAATGTTTTTCTCCATATGGTTCTACACTGCCTTTTTCGTTCAACCGAAACACCCAAACTGGGGTGAGACGCACAAGCATATAGTACATACTGCGACGGCTGCAGTAAGTTTAGGAGGTCTTCTCTGGACCATTGCAGTGTGGCCTGTTTATCATATATGGACCTTACCACTGGGATTTGTAGTGCTGACATTATTCCTTGATATCGTCGCGCTTATCCCATCGTTTTCGCGAAAATCAAAGGAGTGATAAAATAATCTTTACGTGATGATTGGATCATAAAAAAGAAAATGAAAGATATTCTTATACACATCGGATACGAATTGGATACTTGAAATTGGTTGTGCCTTGTTTTCTCCTGTTGCAGAAACTGTGTTATTGTTGTTGGGTTCTTTTTTTTTTTCTATTTATTTCTTTTTATCTCATGCATTCTAGTGCACCCCCTTTTTCTTGTGTTTTTTTTTGTTTGTGTATTCATATATGAGTTTCTACTTCACGAAGGTTTTTTTTAATTATTTGCTTTTTTCTTCGGTATTGTCCTGCCTTCTCTTTTTTCCTCCGTTTTTGTTGTTACTATCTTCACGAGTCTGAGGTTCTCATTTGCAAAGCCGTTTCGTGTGAGTATGAAGACAATTCAGAGCTCCTCACGTGGCCGGGGGGCGGTGCACTCACGTGGTGGTCGTGGAAGAGGCCGAGGCGATGCGCGCTTCGCCGCTCGCTTCACCGATCCGCGTTTTCAAGTCTCCCGCCGCGGTGGTAGGGGCGGTAATAACTACAACAAGTATAACAAGTACGACAATCCACGTGATGCCGCGCTTCGGGATCCACGATTCGCCAAACACCTACACAAGATTGATGGAGGTTCAGAGGAGTTTGATGATGAAGAAGAAGACGAAGACGAGGAAGATGATGATATCTCTCACAGCGGTAGCAGCAGCGGCAGCCACTCGGATGATAATCAGGAAATCATGAACGTAGTTGATGGAGAAGTGGAGGATCTGGAAGAGGAGGCGGCGGCTTGGTCTGCCTCTGATGTGGAGTTTGTTGAACCACGCCGTCGTGTAGCTATTGTGAACTGTAGCTGGGATCATATACGAGCGGTGGATCTGTACGCTATTCTCTTCTATGCTCTTCCACTGGGAGGACAACTTGTTGATGTTTCTGTTTACATGAGTGATTTTGGTAAACGCATGCTAGAACACGAACGTGTCCAGGGTCCGGATCTGTGGGATAAAAAAGAAAAGGCGGAAGATGAACGTGATACTTCAAAGATCTCTGAAAAAGAAACAGCTGACAAGCCAACCGATGAGGATGACCTCCGTCTTCGCAAGAATAACAATAACAATAAAAATAAAAATAATAACAATGATGACGATGATGATGATGATGATAATAATAATAATAATAATAATAATAATAACAATGATGATGATGATGCTTGGCAAGATGATAACATTGCGATGTTGGAGGAAGAAGGAGAGGATGGGGAATTCTTTTCCCAGGGGAAGTATCGCAAATATGAGCGGGATCGTATGAAGTACTATTACGCTATCGCCACATTTGACTCTGCAGAGACAGCCGAAACTGTGTACAAACAGTTGGATGGTATGGATGTGGAGGCAAGTGGTGTGGTGCTTGACCTGCGCTATGTGGACGATGATGAATCATTTGAGAATCCCGTAAGCCGCGCCGATCGCATTCCCGCGAACTACAAGCCGCTCGCAGCGTTTAAAGCTGCAGCACTTTCACAAACTCGATTTCGTATTTCATGGGATCAAGATGATGTTTTCCGTCATCGTTCCATTCGTGATAGTTTCACTGGCGAAACCGCAGATGATGATCTCGCGGCGTACATTGCACCACCAGATTCATCCGATGAGGATGAGGTCGATGATGGTGGCAAGGGTAACAACGCCAATGATAAGGAAAAACGCATTCGGGAGAAAATGCGAATTCGCAAAAAGTATGCTGCATTGTTAGAGGAAATTGGTGGTCTCCCACAGGACTATGAACCCAGTGATGAAGGGGAGAACAACAACGACAACAAATTTGGCGATGATGAGGAGGATGAAGACGAAGATGATGATTCCCTCAACCGTTTCAGTGATGTTGAAATGGAAAGTGAAGAAGAAGAAGATGAGGATGAGGATCATCATAGTGATGGTGAGGTTATGGGAGACATGGAGGCCACCCTTGATTTGGATGCAGAGACAAAGGCAGCACGTCTTCAACGTGAAACTCATATAAAGCAAATGATGAAGTCTAGCGATCTTGGTACCAAGGCGGAGTTAAAGTACAAACTTCGACGAAAAGAAATGCGGAAAGCAAAGAAGGAGATGCTTGAACAGGAACGTGAGGCTGAGGCGGCGCAGTTGCAGGCCGATCGTGAGAAACGACGACAGGCACTGCGCGAGGCTCTTGGCACGGACGACATGGGCGCCACGCACGTGAGCGGTAAAGAGAAGCGGAAGTTGCATGCGAAGGCGGTCAAACAACGCGCGGCGGCGGAGCGGGAGGCGAAGAAAAAAATGCGGGCGTCGAATGCACTCGGCGTCACCCGCGAGGTGCGGGAGGCGCGGCAGCAGGAGGCCGCGAAGGCCGCAGCCGACGCCATTGACCCGCGCTTTCAGAGCAAACTGCTCGCGGACCCACGCTTTCATCTGGATGTCGCGCAGAAAGACAAACGGTCAAAGGCGGAACTCGTGGAACTTGCGGCCACCGTCGCCACAGCACGTCAGTCGAAGCGGCAGCAAGAGGGAAAGAAAACAAACACCGACGACGCAATGGAATATTTCCTCAACAGACCAGGAAAGAAGGCAAAGAAGGAGAATCAATAAAAGAAGGAAAAAAAAAAAAAAGAAAAAAAAAAACAAAACAGAAAAAAGAAAATAGCACATACCAAAGTGCTCAAAATACGATTAATTTGGCTCTATGGTTTTTCCACTAAACGAGCAAAAAGAAGGTGATTTCTTTTTTTTTTTTTTTTCACAAAAAAAAATAGTAACAATATATGTTTCTTTATTTATCCTATTATTCTTCTTATGGAGTGTTTTTTTTTTTTTTCTTTCGGTTTCCTGTTTTCTTATTCTTAGTCTTTCCTGTAGTGTCTGTGTTAATGACAGAAGAGGAAGAAGAGGGGGTGGAGTTCACAAAGGCGCATGTGGCGTCTCTCATCGCCTCCCGCGATATTGATGGTTTGACGTCATTTCTGCAACGTTTACCGCCCGGCCCAACACTACAGTCACTCGCGGCCTTCGCAATGCGAGGAGAACTGCCAGCACAGAGTGATGAAGCCTCTTTAGTGTTGCTCACAAAATTACTTAACAGTGCAATGCAAACAAACAGCTACGCGACGGTGGAGACAGAGTGTATGCGAGGACTCGCACTGTATAAGTCGCTCGCCATGAAACCAGAGGCAAATGTTGTAGTGAACGAGTTTCTTCATGCCTTTGCTACACTACTTGCGGCACGACAGCGCTTCACAGAGTCCTCGCAACGATTTTATGATTTATACATGCGAACCAAAGGTCTTTCTCACCTTCGTAAAGCCATAGTGTGTGCCATTCAGGCAGATGCAACTGTAACACGTTCGCGACTCTTGGGATTATTTTACAAGGATGAGAATGCGGTATTACTTGGGGAGTTGTACACGATTTTGGGTCGTGCACATAATTTTCACGTACTGCGACAGAGTGATCTACAACGATTTCTCCCATATGTGGAACCTTCACCCACTGCTGTTGCCGCAGTCACACGAGCCTTTGTTCAGCATAACCTACAAGCTGTTTCTCGTGTTTATTACAATATTGGTTTCGCAGAACTTGGATTACTTCTTGGTATTACTGCAACAGAGGCAGAGAGACTTGTAGCTCAAATGGTGACGGAGCGTCGCTTAGATGCGCGCCTCGATCAGACCACAGAGACTGTTATCTTTGCTCAGTCAGATAATGCATCTGTTATGGCAGCATGGGATGCAAAGACTACTTCAATATGTGAGGAATTAGCCCATGTAGCGGATCTTATCGTCAGTCGTCACCCTGAATTCAATGATTACCTCTTGCTTAAATGAGACATAACATCACCGAAGAGCAGAAAAAAGAAAAAAAAAAGTAAAGAAGTGCGTATATGAGTCTGTATAATTGTTCTTGTGTCTTTGATTGCGTGTTAGTCTAATCCAGAAAGAAAGAAAAAGAGAGGGGAAAAAAAAAAGAATATTCTCCCTCTTGATGTAATAATGATAGTTATTTTCTTCTCTTTTGTTCTGTGATTCCTTTGTTTTGAACACCATATTATTATGACGTTTTTTTATTCTTTTTTTTTTTTTTTAAGTTTCTATGCCTTGGACTTGTTGGTTATTGGGACCAAGTAGTTTGATGATGTCTCCGCAGAATTATGTGGATATGTCCCACAAGTGGAATATCTCTGTTGCCATTGGCGTTGTCATCAGCTCCTGTATAGTTTCATTTAATGCGGTGAGGGAGAGACGTCAAGAGCATGCCATGCGTCTTGACAAGCTTATATCAGAGGGACTTTCAATTGAGGAACTAATATCAGAAGGTTTCACAATTTCGGAACTCCGCAGTTACGGTATTTGGCCTGAAAAATATTATCCAAAGAAATCCAAGGAAAAAATGTATGATGTGGGATTATTCTCCAACCATTCAGATGAACAAATAAAAGGAAGAAGGACGTCATCAACGTCATCACCAAGCGGTGTCTCTTTTTCTCCATCCAGTGTAAAGTTCGATCACGTGTGGGCAAGAAGTAACAGTAATGGCATAACATCAGGGGAAGTGTCAAGCTCTTGTGGTGTTGAATTTTATACTACGATTGGAAATCTTACCGCAAGTATTGTTAGTAGCTTTACGATGGAATCTGCTTTCTATCGTTTCCCTGTCGAGTTGAAGCGATACATTCACCACGATGGCTCGATGTTAACACTCGTCGCGGAAGATCTCTCTGCTACGAGGGAAAACATCACAACAGAGGTATACAAGATGAAATGTATTGAACGGGTGCGGGCGGTGGCGGAGCAGCAGCAAACACATTTTAAAATACGGTATGATATTCCTGCAAGTACTGTTATAACGACCATTATGGAATGTTTCGTGAATATTTCCACAGGACCTGCATCGATGGTTACTGCCGTATTTTTTTTAGTACAGGACCATATGGGTTATATTATTCAACTTCAAACGCATGTAGACGATTATGAAGCCCGTCTCGCCGATATTTGTCGAACTTTGCAGAGTGCTAAAATAGCGCCCATTCCCCGTCAGCCCGTTGGACAGCAAGAACATGCCTTGCTGTCGGGCATGCGAGGAGAGGTATTTCTTGTTTCTCTTCCCCTACACTTCATAGTAACTCGCACAACAATAGGTAACACTCTTGCATTATGTTACCGTCATTCAGATGAATGGTCAGGCCAAATCCTCACGTGGGAGCCGGAACTGAAAAGTGAACAAAAAGAACACGACGATGAGGTGTATGTGTTAATTCCTGATAAACTATACCTGGTATCATATTGGCACTCGGGTGGTGCTACCCATGTGAATATCATAGAAGAAGTAAAATTGCTACTTGCAGAGATAAGTACTACGGTGGTGGCAGAGGAAAATAGGGATTTACCAACAAGTCGGTACGTTTCAAAAGTGTTAGAGATGCCATTACCTCCTATTGATATGTTCACCACATGTGTGTGTAATCATACAACTGATCCCTTTGTCAACCTTTTCTTGGAGTCAGAGGATAAAGAGATGTTTGAATTAGAAGTTGGTACATTATCTCTTACGGAAATAACTGACTTGCCGTTATTAGTAAATCCACTTTTTTCACAACCTCCCCTTCAGCGGATGGGAAGCGCAGCTGGAGGAAAGGTTACTGTGATGTTTGTAGGTGAAACTGAAAATGGTATGACACTTCATATTAATGCGCTACAGATTACCTGCGCCAATATTTGGTTTGTCGTAAAATGTTTACACACTACTAAGAATGAGATGCCAGATGCGCTGCGTCGTTATATTGAATTCATTATTGACGGATTCTCATTCTCCGTCGTTGCGTAATGTCCCTCTAACCCCTTTATCCCTCACCTTTCCCCAACCAACCATCCAACCAACCCTCTCCCCCCTCCCAAGTGTACAAAGAAAACGCACATATACATACTAAAAAGGTATGTTTTCATTACCGAGTGAAGTTGGGTGAAGTTTTATCATCGGAGTATCAATAGAGCTCGTTGTTGTTTCGCTATTTCTACTGATTTGTCGTACGCTGCACATATCTCCTTTATTATTATTTTTTTATCCCCTTTGCTTGCGTTTTTTTTTTTTTTTTTTT
>NW_021639876.1:109393-128935 GCF_002087225.1 Trypanosoma theileri
TTTCTTTTTCTTTTCTTTTGTCTTGTTCGGTAGGGAAAGAGAAAAGACTTGGAAAGGCATGTTTCCCGCCTTTCATGGTTTGGACGTTTTTCGAAAGCAACTTGCGGCGTATCCTGGGGAGTTCACTGAAAAGGCGAGTCGTGTAGATGGCGGTGGACGAGTATTGCTTCCCTCTTCTTGTCTGGCGGAACTTGCCACTATGAACGTTGTATACCCGCTTCAGTTTTGTATTCGATCTCGACAAGCAACTTGCTACGCTGGTGTACTGGAGTTTAACTCCGATAACGGTATTGTTATTATGCCTCAGTGGATGTTTTCTGCACTCATGCTGCAACCCGGTGATACTGTGAGTCTCGAAACGTGTGTACTTCCTCCAGGAAAACTTATCAAACTACGTCCCCAGCAGATGAGTTTTATTCAACTCAGTGACCCAAAGCATGTTTTGGAGATGCATCTTAGTCAATATCCTGTTCTCACAAAGGGCACATCTATAGTGTTGCAGTACCTTGACCGAGAATTCATTATTGATGTAATAGATATCACAGATGAAAATGATCGTAGTGTTGAGGCCATATCAACAGTCCGCGCAGATGCGCAGGCGACTGAATTAAAAGTTGAATTCGAACGTCCTTTGGATATGCCACCATCACCAACGAAAGAGGAAGCGATAGTCCCACAGGGAGTAAATGTAATTGGAACAGGTGACGGTCTAGATTTCACCCCATTTGTCTTCAAACCACCAACCATTGCAAAAGACAAGGATGCGACGGAAATGGAAGGATCTAAACAACAACAAGAGGAAGAGAAATCAAAACCCGGTTTCGTCCCCTTTGCTGGTGGAGGGCGTCGCCTGAATGACAGGTCTGGTGCGCCTGTATCATCAGTACCAGTAGAGAAAAAGAGTACAGAAAAGACAGATGATGAAAAGGCACGGGAAGCACGAGAGAAGCGGTTTCAGGCCTTCAGTGGGACTGGACGCTCATTGCGATAGGTTTATTATTATTGGTGTAAATATTTAGTGCGATCTTATTTTTGAGATTTTTTTTTTTTTATCTTCATTGACACTCGTTTTTCTCTTCTATCTTTTTTTTTTTTTCTCTCTTGCACTTGGATTGACGTTATGTTTCTCCCTTTATATTGTTCAATGACAGTGGTCTCGTTCTGGTTCTTTTTTTTTCCTGCTATTTTTTTTTTTTTTACTTTCGTTCTTTTCTTTTTTATTTGTTTTTATGTTTTTTTTTTGCTGTTGAAGCAAAATTCCGTGTATATATATATATATATATATATATATATTTTATTATTTGTTCTGCATACAAACAGAATAGCACGAAATGGTCTCGTTTAACCTCGACGGGCGAATTGAGCAGCGGTATAAAATATTGCGCCATATTGGTAGTGGGGCGTACGGAGTAGTGTGGTGTGCCCTTGACACAGTGACGAACACACAAGTGGCGTTAAAGAAAGTTTTTGATGCTTTTGGAAATCAACAGGATGCGCAGCGAACATACCGTGAAGTAATGCTGCTGAATGCGTTACAGCATGAGAGTATTGTTGCACTGAAGAAAGTGATTCCCTCCGTAAGTGATACAGATCTCTATCTCGTCTTTGAGCTCGTAGAAACAGATCTATCCACAATATTGCGTCACGATCTGGTGGTGCCTATTCAACGACAGTATCTGGCGTATCAGGTAGTGAAGATTGTGGCCTACTTACATAGTAGTGGAGTTATTCACCGGGATTTAAAACCAGCTAACGTCTTTGTAAACTCAGATTGTCGTATAAAACTAGGTGACTTTGGTCTTGCTCGTTGTATCGGGCAAAATAAAGAAAATATCTTTAAAGATCTCACAGAGTACATCGCTACACGTTGGTATAGATCACCGGAGGTACTCGTCAAGTCATCAACTTACACAACCGCTATGGATATGTGGGCAGTTGGGTGTATCATTGCTGAGCTACTCACCGCATCTCCACTATTTATGGGTAATTCTACACTACATCAACTCTCATTGATAGTTAGCGCACTGGGCGAACCAACAGCGGAAGACGTAGATGGACTCCAATCCGAGGAGGCGTGGCCTCTTGTGGATGTTCTTCCTCCTGTAGAAAGTAATCCTCTTAGGGAACAACTAAAAGAATATGACGCAGATGCAGTAGATCTAGTTTGTAAACTTCTTGTGTTTAATCCGAAAAAACGATTAACAGCACATGAGGCTCTAAAGCACCCATACGTGGCACCTTTTGTTAGCGAAAAAGACTTTGAAGAGGTTGACAAGGCTACTCCAATTGAGTTACCCTTGCCAGACGAGAAGGATTATTCTGCTGCAGAATATAGAGATGCCTTATATAAGTTCATTCATCGTTGATTTGAACTGAAAGATTTACTTCTAGAGTTATGATCACGAAGGGTGATATTTGCTATTTATACACACAAATACACACATACAAACAAACAAACAAAAAAAAAAAAACAAGAAAGAAAATTTATATTATCCATGAGTTAAAATGAGGAAACGAAAAAAAGGAAAAAAAAAAACTCTTCAGTATCCCGTATTACTTACAAATTCACTATTTTTGATCTCTTCTCTTAGAGATCGTAACGTTGGTCTTGTGGATTGTTATCTTTTATTATTTTTTTTATTTTTTTTTTTTACTTTTCTTGTTATTGTTACTATTATTGTGTTGTTGTTATTTGTATATTTCTGGAAAGTTACAATGCAAGCCAGTTTTTCTGGTAATATAGTTCATTCAAGATCCATGCCTTCCATCGCATCTACTTCTGCTGGATTTCGACATCCAGAGTGGGAACTAAGTTCCAATTCACATGAAAACAGCAGTAGTAGTATAAACAGCTCCTGGGATAACCATGGTGGGGAGTTGCAAGAGCGTATTGAACGCCTCCTCTCTCACTGGGAAGACACCACCTCAGAAGTGATCATGAAATGGGGTAGTATAGGAGTAAAATCAAGTGAATATACCAAAATTCTACATCGCAATATTATCGAAAAGAAGCAGAGAGAAGAAGAAGAACGAGAATTACAAAAAATTAGAGCAGAAAGAAAAACTGAACAAAAACGACGAGAACGGCAGACTCGTATGGCTTCTAATTTTTGGGCTCGCCGACATGAGAAGTGTAAGAAGTCTGGTAGTCATGAGTTCGTTAACAGAAACAGAACACCACCGAAAGAGGAGCCACATCCGTCGAAAACTCAGCGGGATATCGAAACAAGAAGTTGTAGTGTACCTATACGACAGACACACATCGCCACAGTGCAGAAGCTACGAAAGAGACTTGTTACTACACCAATCACGCACACCGCTCTTGAAAGACATGAAACAAAGGCAGATTCAGAATATATTTCTAAAGTTTTCCCTATTGAAGTAGATCAATTAAGTTGGACAAGTTCTGGTAAAAATCAGGATAATTTTAGCGAAAAAAGGAATCATAGTGATCAACCCATTCTCTCTGCAATGTTGATCTCCTATGAAGAGCAGCAACAAAGTGAAAAAAAAGAATCATTAGTTGTAGAGGAATATATTCCTTACCTCACTGCATCTGAATTTGAGGAGGCAACAGTTAAGAATGAATCCTCTTCTCTGTTAATAATGCCTGTTGCAGTACAAACCGAGACGAAACTGTTAGCTTCAGCTGTAGAAGGAAAGGAAGAAGTAATTGATGAATTTGAAGATGATAGTTTCAAATTTTTAGGGGCAGTTGTAAAGGATATGGTTCCTCCTAAGAAAGTACCTCATGGCGATGCAACCAATGAATTGGTAATGACCCATAGTAATAGTAGTAGTATTAATAGTAGCAAGAACAAGAGTAAACGTATCAACAAAAAGGGAACCATAGAAACTATAATCACTGCGAAGAATAAAAATGATGAGGTGATAGAGCACAAAATGGAAGTAACAGAGTTCAAAAAGGATTTTCCAGATGGTAAGGTAGAAGCAAATGATGTGTCTCTTTTTGATAGCACTGAAGCAACAGGTCCATCTGAAGAAGAACAAGAAAAAAGTAAAGAAAGTGTATCATACACAAGCATTCACTCGGCTAGTAGCCAAGACGAGACAAAGCAACCTCATTCAGAGACGTTAAGGTTAGAGAAAAGTTTGGATGAAAGTGGAAATTTGACTTCTGCCAATATTGAGCATTCCGTTTCAACAGTGAAAGAGGAAAGCGGAACTGACAGCATCTACTCGGATGATTTTGAGGTAAGCTCAATTTCGGAGAATGATGCACTGTGATACCCTTTTCTTTTTTTTTTCTTCTTTCTGTTATCGTTTATCCTATATAGAGTTGTTAATGCTCTTTTTTTCAGTTTGTTTCATTCAACAAGGTTATTCTTCTCGTTCCACTGGAGCTTTCGGTTGTGGATAATTCTTTTTTTTTTTTTACCCTTGTGTGTTTCTTCTCACTTTCACTGTTATGCACACACATACGAAGTGAGAGGGAAAGAAGGGGGAAAAAAAAAAGAACCTTAGCGTTGAAATGCTTAGGAGAGGGGTAGAAATACCGGCTCCTTCGAGAACCATCATGCACTAGGGCATTTCAAGATCATTTTCTTTTTTTTTTTCTGTTTTTTTTTTTTTTTTTGTTTTGTGTGTGTGTGTACGTCTCTGGTGTTAAGTTATGATGTGGCATTTTATTCTTGTGATTCTGTTTTTGGTGGTATTTTTGTTTTCTTTAAAAAAAAAAAAGATCAACGTACTAAAAGAAAGAAAATAAATTGACTAATAAGGATGGGGTACAGAGCGTCATTACTACCCTCTGGTACCAATATTCTTCCTTTTGTACCTATTTTCCTCTACTTTGCCGCAATTGTATTCTCATGGGTTAACTACGGTGTGTTCTTTCGCAACCGCGTGAGTGTCTACGGGTTGTCTCTAGTAGGAGCCCATCTTGCCTTCTGTATAGTTGGAACCGTCTTCTACGTGATTGTTAGTAGTGTGCTCTGGGTGCGTGCAGCCCGCTATACTAACAAGTCGTCGCAACGAATACGTTTCATTCTCTTGGGTATTAGTGGTATGTTTTTCATGAAGGATATACCTCTATTCGTGGTGGAATGTGTCGCAACAGTGCAAAGTGGGTGGTTAAGTGGTTACCAAGGTTTCTGTTTCGTTGTCCAGTTTTGTTTCTTTCTTTTGTCTCTTATTATTACCTGGCTTTCTTTTATATGGCTCATCACTACTTTTATTGAGTGTCATTGGGGTAGAACTGATATGCAAGAACGTCGTTCATTGGGGAAGGCATTGTCATACCCAGTACCGGCACCTGTGCCTCCACCTCCCATTATGATTCAAGAAGAACCCTATGGTCGTAACACAGACCCAGGATTTCTCGTACAGGTGAATTCTCCGCGTCAGGTATCTGGTTCCCGTGACCAAAATAAGTCTAGAATATCTTTAGATCAATGGAAGGACCCCAATGCATATATTTAGTAGAACCTTAATATAGTTAGTTTATTTATTTTTTATTTTTATTTTTATTTTTGTATTTCTTTGTTTTTCTCAAGTTGTGACCCATTTCTCTTGCTTAATCTTTTCCCTCATCCTAGAGCCTTTGAATGGACGAGGAAAAAGAGCAAGTGCTTCAGATGTACGAGTCGTGTGAATTATTATTATTATTATTATTATTATTATTATTATTTTATTTTTATTTTTTGGTTTTTTTTTTCTGCTGTTTTTCTGTATTGTGTACAAGGAGAAAGTACTCCAGCGTTATTATTATTATTATTATTATTATTATTATTATTATTATTGTGTGTCTCTGTGAAGGGTGGATATGGATTCTCTTTGCTTCTTTCGAATTTTTTTTTTTGTAGTGGCATTTTTTTTTCTGTTTTTTTTTTTCCTTTTCTTTCTTTCTTTTTGTTGTTGTTGTTATGGGGAGTGGTGGGGGGTGCTTTAAAAGAAGTGGTTTCTTTCCTTCTGGTGGGGAAAGGGAAAAACTGTGTGTATGGGGCAAGGTCTCACATGTGGGGCGACACTTGGAACGGCAATTTCAATTAGTGCTCTCCCTGCACGAATTTCAGTACCTAGTCACTTGGGTATCTGCGCCGCTGGAGCTGGTTGTGGATTGTGTGTAGACTTTATTAGCGATTGTTTTGCAAAAGAAGGACGTGTTATTATTCATCGAGATGTTGTGTTGCATGCCCAAGATGTTTTGAGACATGTGTCAACGTTTTATGCGGTGTGTGAGTCTAACCCTATTTCCAAGTTATTCCAGCAAAAACATGAGTGGCTGGTGTTGGAATCCCACAGTCAGCGGTATTATGTAGTCCAAAAGAATCCTGCTACAGGTGATGTCTTGATGGATGTTCGAAATTCTCTTCGTGGGGCAAACGATCTTGGATTAAAGGTTGCAGGGCGTCCACTGCACACTGGTGAGGTACGTCAGCATCGTGTAGATTGTGAATTTGACCTTCCGAATGATCTGTTAGTTGCATATATGATAGCGTGGATGCGAAAGGAAGATCCTAGATGGTCATTCTCTACAGAGAACTGTAGGCATTTTACAACACGTGCACGTTATGCCTTGAATGATTTTTAGTTCTAGTCACAAGTAAACAAAACTCTTTCTTCTTCTTATTTTTTCTTTTTTATAAAGTGGTAAACTACGAATCATATCAAGTTGTATCAGTTTTTTTTTTACGTGACATATACCTCTCCTTGTATCACTAATTCCTTATTTCTTTTTCTTAATTTTAAGCAGAATCCATAGTGCGATGAACAAGGAAAAGGTGGGGCGTCGATTGGATCTTGTGAGCAGCTCCTCCGGTTCCATCATCAGTGTAGCGGCGTGGTGTGCGTTGCAGGCGTCTAGTGCGGATGTCATTATGTCTGCCATTGACGAGCGGATGCGGGCCGCCAGCACCACCGACGCCACCCGCTGCGCGCTGCTGTACGTCCTTCACGAACTGCTGCTCACATGCGCCGCGAACGGCGTGCCGGAGACGTCGAAGCGGGCGGTGCTGCTGGCGGTGAGTCGCACCCTCCCCGCCACCGTCCGGGCCGTGCGGGAAAGGAAGGAAAAGGAGCGGCGGGAGGAGAAGGAGGAAGAGGGCGGAGGGGCCTTCGAGGAGGCGCTGGCGCGGGTCGGGGGGTGGTGGGCGCGGCTCAACATCTTCCCGCGGCCGTGGCTCGCCCAACTCGCAGGCCCGCCGCAGGCCGCGCGCAGTTCCATCCCAGCAAGACTGCGACATATCGCCGCTGTCATCGCACAGTACAACGAAACGAAGGAGAACTCCGCCCGCGAGGAGGCGCTGCAACAACTCGCACAAGTTCGTGCTATCGTCGATGATGAACTCGGTGGCGGTGCTGCCCTTAATGCGTGGCTAGATGCGGAGCGGGACGCCCTGCAAGGAAACGTGCAAAACACAGTATCCCCTTCAACGCAACAGAAGGAAGAGGACGATGTTCTTGGTTCTTTCTTTTAAGAAAAGAAAAGAAAAGAAAAGAAAAAAAAAAAAAAACGCTTTTCTGTTATTTGCAGAATATTGAATTTTACTATAAACTTTTTCACCGGTTAATATACTACGCTAAGACTCTCATGAACCATCATATTGTAATATTTCCTTATCTTTGCCTTGTTTTTTTTTTTTCCCCTCTTTTCTCTCTAATGAGAAGGTCTTATCTAAGACTTGAATAACGGAAGGGTAAAAGGAAGAGTAATTAAAAAAATTGCGCTTCAAAGGATTGATCCAAATATGGCATCTTATCAGCAGCAGCAGCAGCAGCCAGATCAAGGGGGACAAGAACAACAACTAGAAGGAGATATGGAAAGTGTTACGCGGTGGTCTTGGAATCTATTTCCTGCCAATAGAATTGATGCGGCACGGATGGTGGTACCACTTGGCTGTGTTTATGCCCCTATAGGATTCCCATGTACAGAATTATACTACAACCCTCTGAAGTGTGTCTGTGGAAGCATCTTAAACCCGTATTGTATTCTTGACTATCGGTCAAAGACGTGGGGTTGTCCTTTATGTGGAACCAAAAATGTATTTCCTCAAGAATATGCTTATATGGATGAACACAACTTACCATCAGAACTTCTAAGAGGGAATGAAGTTGTGGAATATGTTAGCGTTGTAAAACGTGACCCACCAACATTTGCCTTTGTTATAGATACCTGTGTTGACACAGAAAGTGAACTTGATGGACTAAAAGAATTTGTAATGAATGCTCTTAGCAATATACCAGCAGAAGTTCGGGTATGCCTTATCACGTATGGAACAACTATACAAATTCATGAACTAAGTGGTGCAACAGAGTATCCTCGTTCCTTGGTTCTGCGTGGAAGCCAAGAAGTTACGGTTGAAACTCTTAAAAAAGTTATGGTAGAACCACAGCGTTTCGTTGGAACATTCGCCAATACTTCTCAAGTATTATTCTCTATTATTGACGAAATCCAGCAGGATGTATGGCCTGTCCCAAAGTCTCATCGTCCATTGCGTTGTACAGGTGCTGCACTTTCTGCTGCAGCAAGTATTCTTGAAATTGTTTCTACTAATGTTGGTTCATGTATTCTGGGTTTCATATCTGGTATCTGTACTGAAGGACCTGGTATTGTTGTGGAAACTTCTCGTGAAAAGATCATTCGTAGTCATGCAGATATAAGAGATAATACCGATGCTGCGCATTTTTGGGAGTCTTCTTGTGCGTTTTATGACTCTCTTATGCGCCGGATTGTTAAACAAGGACATTCACTAAGTTGTTTCATTGCCTCTCTCGATCAAACAGGTGTGGCAGAAATGAAACTGTGTATTCAAGCTTCTGGTGGGGTTGTACTAAGTGATGAATCATGGCGAAAAGAACCATTTCGTCAATCACTTAACCGTTTCTTTGAACGTAGGCAAGATGGTACGTTGAAGATGGCCCTAAATGTTACCATGGATGTTATGACATCTTCAACGTGGAAAGTTATGGGAGTTATTGGACTTTGTGTTGGAACAGGTAAAAAATCATCCTCTGTAGCCGATTATGAAGTAGGGATGGGAGGTACATGTCAATGGACAGCATGTATGATGGACTCTACAACTAACTTTGCCATTTATTTTGATACAACTGCTGCCCCACCGTCAGAGGCGGCAAAGCAGCCTCTTCGATATGCACAGTTTATCACCAAGTATGAAATTGGTAATGAGTTACGAACCCGGGTGTGTACTGTAACTCATAAGGTACAACCGACTACAAGTATGCCTGAGCTAGCATCATCCTTCGATCAAGAAGCAGCTGCAGTATTACTTGCACGTGAAGCCTTACACAAGGCTGATAGTACCCCTTTGTTTGATGTGCTTCGTTGGCTAGACCGTACAGTTGTACGCCTTGTGAGTCGCTTTGGTGACTACCTTAAAGATCAACCTTCTACACTTAAATTACCACCACAGTTTGTTTTTTTCCCTGCATTTATGTACCATTTACGACGATCAGGTTATCTTCAGGTATTTAATTGCAGTCCAGATGAAACGGCGATATTGCGTATGATGTTACTTAAATCTTCTGTCCCAAATTCTATTGTACAAATTCAACCCACGTTATATAGCTATCGCATGGATGCTCCACCGCAACCTGTTCTACTGGACAGTGCAGCTATTCAGCCGGATAATATTCTTCTTCTTGATACATTTTTTGAAGTACTTATTCATCTTGGCTCAACTATTGCAGCATGGCGAAAAGCAGGATACGCAGAACTGGAAGAATACTCCTACTTTAAAGAATTTTTACAAGTCCCTGTGGCAGATGCGGAAATACTTGTAGCAGGTAGGTACCCAACACCTAGGTTTATTTACGTCTCTCAGGATGATCCTGACGCTCGTATTCTTTATAATAGAATCAATCCAAGTCGTTCGTATGGACAAGAAAATGATCAAAAATATGGTACAAAAGAAGGTGAACTAGTCTATACCGATGATGCTTCGCTTGGGGAGTTCATGGAGCACTTGAAAAAACTCGCGGTGTCACAGTGAGATTTATCAAGGTGCATTGTGCGTTGTTCTACCCCCCAAAGAAAAGAAAAAAAAAAAAACAAGACCAATACTATGTAGTACTGGTTTTCTTTTTTCTTTTGTTGGTGTTTATGAAGTTTCCTTATTTCTTTCAGTTGGTTGCTAGGGTATGAAATATGGGAATGAGTACTACTGGATGATTGTGAGGTTGTTTTCTCTTTCTCGTGTCTTCATCGTTGGATGACTCAAATGAAATTAAAAAAAAAAGACAAAAAAAAGAGAGATAAATTCTTATTCCTTTTTTTGTCTTTTATTTCCTTGTTGCTATTTTCCTCTACTCTCCTTTTATTTCTCTGTTTTTTTTTTTTTTCTTATTTTGCGTCTTGCTCTTCATGTGGGACCTCACATTCTGTAGAGAGATTCTCTTAGGTGGGGTTATGTGGATTGAACTGTTGGAAATGGTCATGTGGCTCATGGCGTTCGTGTACCCGCTGGCAGTGGGTGCGCAATTGTGCCGCTGCGCAAGGGACGGTCAACCTTTAGATGTGCGGTTAGTTACGAACGTGACGCTGGCTCTTATTCTTCTTTGGATGTTCGATTTGGCAGATGCGGTGGTGTTCTCGTACCTGTTTTCAGTGCGCTCACTTGTCCTCATGGTGCGCATTGCTCTCTCGCTTTACCTTCTTCACCCAAGAGTTCTTGGTGCATCAAGGGTGTACGAGCGCTTTCTCTCTCAATTTGTATGGGCATACGCTCCAAGCGTGAATGAAACTGTCGCGGAGCACCTTGGGGAAATAGAACGTAGCGGATTTGGCCTCTACATAAAGAATATGACCCTCACATTCCTGAATGTGAGCGAGACTTTGTTAGAAACCAGCAGACAGTTGTTAAGCGCAGTCGCAGAGAGAGAGGTTCCACTTGATGATAGTGAGCGAGGGATACGTCCACCACTTCAGCAACTACAAATGCCTTCTGTCAGGTCAACGCCCCAGCGATGGGGTGATGTTTTCTCCCGGGAAAGTAGTCGTCTCTCAGATTTTGTGATGATGTCCCCAGTACCAGTGAGACGTCAGCAGTCGACTAAATCCTTTGTAGAATATAGAAATGATGCGGAAATTTCCTTTTCCTCAGAGGAAATTGTGTTGCCGTTACGCCCTAAACGAGGTGAAAAAAGATGATTTAAACAAAATACATGTATACACATATACTTTTGAATAAATAAAAAAAATGCCCATTTATATAGGCAATCTCTTCTTGATGTTTATGAATGTATCACTAAACATAAGAAAAGTACAAAGTAGAACGGTGCCACTTGTACAAAAATGATTTATGATGTGCTCTGCGTCTCCCCATCCCACAAAAAAAAAAAAATAGCCACATTAAACATCTTATTTTGGATGTTTTCTCATTTTTCTTTTTTATTTCTTGTTCCTCCTGTTGGGTAATTTGCTGTTTTTTTTTTTTTTTTTTTTTTTTTTTGGTGGGGGATTCATTTGCTTATTATTCCCCTTATTAGCTGGAGATTGATAGAAGAGCAATCTAGCGACAAAATGTTGAGTGTACTTGGGGCAATCACCAACAACCTTGTAATGGTTGAATGTACAAGCTCTCAAGAGCGTTGTGCAAAAAAAGAAGTGTTTCTCCTTAGTGAATTAGAACGGGCATGGGACGCACTTTCCACTGTCATTCGACATCACTTAATTGAGGGTCACAACGTACGTATTACTAACTTTGGTTGCTTCTGGATTGAGTCAAGAGCGGTGGTGTCAGATGGAGTAGAACGTTACCACGCACGTCGCATTCACTTTGGTATAGACAATAATTTTGCCCTTCGTTACAATATAGACCCCATTAAGGTGCCACAGGAGCCATCTAGACTAGAGTACGTGAAAATTAGCATGGCTGAGGTAGTAGCTATTGCCGGGGTTCCCGCACGTACGGCATCCATGGCACTTCGCGAGTTCTTTTCATATGTGGGTGAAGGACTTTTCCGTCATCAGGTGTTTAATATCACGTTCCCTGGTGTTGCCAGTCTCACGATAAAGCGTGAAAAGGCGGTGCTGGAAGTGGAGGAGTCGCTGCGGCGCGAGATGTTCGCAATTGACGCCCGTCGATGGCCGCTGGCAGTTCGGGAGGCGGCGGAAGCGGTGGTGTTGGCCCCCAGTCGGCCCCCGTCCGCTACGCCGTCCGCCTCTCGGCCCAACACCTCCCGCTGCAGTCGGCCGAGTACCGCCGCACGGCCGTTGGAGCCGCGGCCCGCCTTTGTGCCTTCAGCCCCACGCAATCGTCTTTTCTCAGAGATTGAAAAGGATCCACCACGCAGACCTCCACTACGTGGCGCTCATGTGTTCGATGAGGCCATATCACAGGAAGGGGATATGAATGGTATGAACGCTGCATATGTGAAGGAGTCCGTCTTTGACGCACTGGACCCGGAAGAATACCCACAACCAGACGAGCCTGAAATTGAAGTTATTGAAGAAGTTGACGTGGAACCCCTCCTCCCACTCCGCGCATACGAAGAGGTGGCACCACGTCCTCTCACCGCGACGGTGCGATACTCCATCCATGATCATTCTTCAGTTCGTGACTTGCTTTGCGGTAAAGCAGCACCCACGCCGGACCCC
Organism: Trypanosoma theileri; assembly: GCF_002087225.1. Classification (NCBI taxonomy): domain Eukaryota; phylum Euglenozoa; class Kinetoplastea; order Trypanosomatida; family Trypanosomatidae; genus Trypanosoma; species Trypanosoma theileri. The sequence continues at coordinate 121,971 of NW_021639876.1, forward strand.
CTTACACGTGGACGAAGACGTTATATCAATAGGGACTCGGACGAAGTTGCTGCACTTATGAAAATTTCATAGAGATAGAAGAAATGGGGGAATGAAAACAAGAAACGAAACAAGAAGAAAGAAATAAAAAGTGAAATTTGAAACAAAAAGAAAAGATCTTGGGACCTATTGTTTTCTTCGCTTGCATTTTTTTTTTTTTCATTTTGTGGACAGTCTCCCTCTAATGGTGCTCTGTATGTTTTATTATTATTATTATTATTATTATTATTATTATTATTATTATTATTATTATTATTTTCCTGATTTATTGATTTCCTCGTTTGTCTTCACTCTGTTTCTCCCACTCACTCAATATTTCCTCACTTGGTCCTGGAAGGTGTTTCTAGAATAGATGATATTTCGTTCTAGAAAGTACAGCCTGTCCCCAAATGACGTGGGGAGCCCTAGTAGCTATAGCAAAGTGCGACGGGAGAGACCCAGTTCGGCGCCCAGTACTGGTAGCAGCGGCAACTACAATAACAGCTACGACATTCCACGTGTAGAGCAGAGGCTTCGCATTGTAAAACGGAGTCGTGCACGACAAACACCTGATATGTCGTATATACCTTCAAATAATTCACCATCCCCATCTCCATCTCTTGTATCATCGTTAGGAGCAGTACCAATGCCACCAGCTGTAGACCCACCTTGTGTGGCGTATCCTATGTTTGACCTCTCGCGTCTCCCTCAGCATGAGCAAAACACAATAGAAGCACTAGTGACAGAGATCACAGATGCTATTGCTTTCCCAGATGCGAGGCAAAGATAAATATTGTTGATGTGAAAACTGTATGTTTTTTTTTTTATTCTTGGTTATGGTTATGAAGTCATTTTTCTTCTGTATATTCACCGTGCTTGTCTATCGATGTATTTTTTTTTTTTTTATCTCCCTTTCTCTTTTTATTATTTTTTTTTATCGTTAATGGCTAGTTTTTTAAGCCGAGGGATCGAAAAATCTCTCATTAATCTAGTTTTTTTTTCGTTTTGTTCTTTGACTTTCCTACTTTGATTACCTACCTATCTACACAAACGCACATCTATATATTATTATTATTATTATTATTATTATTATTATTATTATTATTATTATTATTATTATTATTATTTGTAATAAGGTGAACAGGAAATCGAATGCCACAGAACGAGTACATTGAGCAGGCGCAAAAGCGCTACGGTCGCCGTCTTGACCACGTGGAGCGCACGNGGACAGTCTCCCTCTAATGGTGCTCTGTATGTTTTATTATTATTATTATTATTATTATTATTATTATTATTATTATTATTATTATTATTATTATTATTATTATTATTATTTGTAATAAGGTGAACAGGAAATCGAATGCCACAGAACGAGTACATTGAGCAGGCGCAAAAGCGCTACGGTCGCCGTCTTGACCACGTGGAGCGCACGCGCAAGCGTGAGGCACGTAAGTCTCACACACAAGCGAAGTATCTGCGCACCGTGCGGGGCATTAAGGCTAAGATTGCATCCAAACAGCGTTATGCGGAGAAAGCGGAGATCCGAAAGAAGATCCGCGAGCATGAGGAGACACAGAGTACTGAGCGGGTGCGGGAAAAGGGACCACGGAATGCCCTTCCCAGTTTTCTCATGGACCGCAGTGAGGCAGACCGCGCCAAGGTGCTCTCCAACTCACTGAAGCAGAAGCGTAAGGAAAAAGCAGGCAAGTGGGCAGTGCCAATTGAGAAGGTCCGGCCTGTCAGTGAGGACGAAATGATGAAGGCTGTCACCTCCGGCAAACGTGGGAAAAAATCGTGGAAGCGCATGGTCACAAAGGTGACTTTTGTCGGAGAGACGTTTACACGACGAATGCCAAAATACGAGCGTTTCATTCGACCCATGGCACTCCGTTTCAAAAAGGCGCATGTGACCCACCCTGAGCTCAAGGCCACGTTTCAACTCCCCATCATTGGTGTGAAGAAAAACCCACAGGGCAAAATGTATACTGGACTCGGTGTCATTACGAAGGGCACAGTGATTGAGGTGAATGTTTCCGATCTAGGTCTCGTGACGCCGTCAGGAAAGGTGGTCTGGGGAAAGTATGCGCAGGTCACAAACAACCCGGAGAATGATGGCTGTATCAATGCTGTTCTATTAGTGTAAGCAAATAAAAGACCGTTTTTTTTTTTCGTTTAGTCTTATTTAATGGAAAAAAAATAGAAAAGAAAATGAGTTTTTTTTTTTTTTGCTGGAATTTGTTCTTCCAGTAGATGCGTCTGTAGTGTGTATTTGGCTGAAGATGCCACACATAACATGAGAAGGCACAAGTAGTGGTGAGTGTTTGAGTGACGAATAATAAAATAAAGAAGAAGAAGTGAAAACCCTTTGAAACAAGAGTAAATAATCCCGCACTTAACCAAACACATATATGTGCAAAGCGCTATGGTGTGAAAGTAAGATTTATATTCAGCTATGCATCTTCTATCCCCCTGACTTGTTCGTTTCTCTCTGTGTTTCTTTTTTTTTAGAACTCTGTTGAAATCGCTTCTTTTGCTTTTTCATTTGTTTCTGTTTTTCTTGATTTTCTTTTTCTTTACCATGCTTATTATTTTTTGTGTCTATGTTTTTATTTTTTAGAATAACAGAGAAAAGGAACTGAAGGTCAGCAAAGAGAGAGAAAGAGTAAAACCAAAACAGACAGAAGGAATAAGGAAGGATGCCATTTTTCAAGAAAAAGAAGGAGGAGGAAACGTCTGACCCGCCCAGTGTGCCCTCATCAGACACGGACGAGGGAGAACGCGAATGCGAAATGACGGAGCAGCGAGATGATTGGGACCAAGCACAATCAAAGCAACAAGACCCACAGGTGGAGGAGATTGCCCCTGGCTTCACGATTAAGGGCTCCGTGGCGCAGTTCAACGCGGGATCCCTGCACGGCAGCTCCGCCAGCGTGCGCTTCGCCGTTCCCGTCTCGTGGCACAACTTGACGTACACGGCGGGAAAACGCAAGATCCTCCGCGGCCTCACCGGCACGGCGCTGCCCTCCCGCTGCCTCGCCGTGATAGGCTCCAGCGGCGCGGGGAAGACAACGTTCCTCAACGCCATCTCCGACCGCCTCGCCTCCTCCCGCACACTTAAGATACACGGAACCCGGCAGCTCGGTGATGTGGAGTACCGCAGACGCTACCGCAAGATCATGGGCTTCGTCGCACAGGATGACATTCTCTCGCGGCTTGCAACACCGGAGGGATCACTTCACTTCTCCCTCCGCGTACGACGTGGCACCTCGCGGGAGGAAACCAAACAGAGGGTTGAAGAAACACTTGAGGAACTCCGACTCACTCATTGCCGCGACACGATCGTTGGCGTCCCTGGACTCGTCGCTGGACTTTCGGGTGGCGAACGCAAGCGGTGCAACATTGGTGTAGAGCTTATCTGTGACCCAAAAATTCTACTACTGGATGAACCCACCTCCGGCTTGGACTCTGTGACATCGGTAAAAATTGTAAACCTATTGAATACTCTTGCTCGAACTGGACGAACAGTGATCTACACCATTCATCAACCCACTGCCGAGACACTTCTGTACTTTGATGATATTATGCTGCTTACGCGAGGTCGGTGTGTGTACCATGGCACTATGGCAAATTCTCTGGCATATTTTGAATCTATTGGATACCCGTGTCCAGAGAGGTTTACACCAACAGATTTCTACATGACATTACTTCAAGATCCCGATGTCTCAACGATTCTCGTCAAAAAATGGAAGAAGCATCTAAAGTACGGCAAACAGACCCCACATACAACTGCTGTGGAGTTAAGCTCTGATCCAAATAATTCCCCCACAGCAAAACTTCTCGATGAATGCATTGAAAAATATAAGAGTACTCCATGGATTCAGTTTTCAGAACTTTTTTTGCGGACTCTGGTGGAACTGAGTCGAGACCATATGTATCTTTTTGCTAATTTGGGACGCTCTCTCTTTTTTGGAGTATTTCTGGGTCTTATATTCCTTAACCTTCACGATGATGTTGCAGGTATTCAAGATCGACAGGGTTTATTTTTTATGGTATGTATGAATCGTGTTATGGGACAAACCTTTGTTATGCTGCACGCATTTAATGCAGATAAACCCTTGTATATACGAGAACAACAGGTTGGTTCCTATTCCCCTTTCTTGTACTTCTTAACAAAGACACTGGTGGAATTTCCTGTGCGTGTGGTATATTGTTTTTTTGAATGTGTCGTTCTGTATTGGATGGTGGGGTTTCACCGCTCTGCTGGCTCCTTCTTCTACTACTTTGGTGTTCTTGCACTGCTGACAGAAGTGGCGTCTGGTCTTGGATTTGCCATTGGATCATCAATATCAAACCCGGTTGCTGCTGCTGGAATCTCGCCAGTGATTTTAATTCCTCTTGCCCTTGCAGGAGGTCTCATGGCAAATACTGATCGACTTCGGCCCTATTGGTATTGGATTGAAAAACCTTCTTTTATTCGTCAAGCATACATACTTCTTATGCGTAATGAGTTGAAACACCTTACTTACATTCGATGTGATCCCAGTGGCAATGGTGCTGAATATTGCGCAAATCAACCCAAAAATGGCGAGGAAGTGTTACATCAACTTGGATTTGAAGAAACTCAATCATCTGATTGGGCCATGTGGGTCTCTTTGGCTGTTTTGTATTTCCTCTTTCGTATCATCGTCGTCATTGCCCTCTCTATCGCTGCACGATCGAAGTTCTAGAGGATGCACAATTCACTTTGTATTGCTGCATTTTCATGTTGAAGATTTTTTTTTTTTGACACTATGAGGTTGTATCTGGTTTTTTTGATATATATTAGTGAAACCCAGCAATTGGGGAGACATCACTCCTACCCTTTTAAGAAAAAGAAAAAAAGTGAACCACGAAAAGAAGTGTTTTCCCCTCTGATGTTTTCTTGTTTTTTTATTTATGTTTAATAGGAAAGATAGAATGAAAAAAATGAATATGAAAGTATTGTGGAAGAAATGCTAAAGAATTAGGAACATATCACACGTAAGTGTGGAGTTGTCAGAAGGATTTTTTTTAATTAGTATTAAGTTTGTGATAAACAGAGTTGATCATATGAATTCCGTATTGTTTTTTAGTTTTTCTTTCCTCTCATTTTTTGGGGGGAGTGTTTTTTTGTTTTTTGCAGTGGGATTTTCTATTATATGTGTGAAGTATTTCCTCTCTTTTTTTATATCTGCGTGTGTATGTGTGTTAACTAGGATCATCATATTATGTCTCGTTTGTGAATGGTGTGGGCGTTGGATTGCGTTCCTGTTGTATTTTTTTTTCTTTTTTGCACATAATGAACATTTGCTAATATTTCTGTTTTGCTGTATCGAATGTCTTCTCTTTTCTGCATTCTGTGGACAGCTTAGAGAATACATACTGAAGGCTAAAATATTTTAAACAATCACAAGGGGGGAAAAAAAAGCTTGGGTGGGGCTATTGTTTGGTGTGAAGAACGAAGGTCAAATGGGTTCTGCTAACATGAGGGTCAAACAAGGACTATCACGCAGGGTGAGTGGAATAGGATCACTCAGAGTCAGAGATATGGGATCACGCAGGGAAAAAGAAATGGGATTACCCATACAGCGTTCCCTACCAACTGCAGAAGTTAGTGATCCTGTGCCTGAGTTAGCAGGAGAACGAACCCCGTATGAGAGAGATTTATCTGAGACAAATCCCCCCTTTGACTATCAGAACCCAACATCAGTGCCTTATTTGTATGATGATTGTATGGATGACTACGATTTGGCCTCTCGTAGTTTTGGAAGCTCAAATCACAGATCTTTCTGTGGGGGTGGCACATGGTCCGATGGGCAAGATACTGAAACAACAGAATTTGTCTCCCTTCGAGCTCCAATTCGATCTGCATGTAGTAAATGTGGTGTATTGGCGACGAAGCATGCGAAATTTTGCTCTGAATGTGGTTCTTCTTTTGTAGGAAATAATGAAGGCAGTGAACATGAGTTGCAAAGATCATCTACATGGAATAGAAGTGGTGAGCGAAAGGTCTACACTTATTCAGTAAAAATATTATACGATGAAAACAATGTTCTTGGTGTAGGAAGCAATAGTACAGTATACAAGGCCATTGATATTAAATCTGGACAACCCCTAGCTGTGAAGTTACAGTATATCAATTTAGATGATGAAGGAAAAGTCGAGGATATTCGCCGGGAACTCCGGCATTTATCGTCACTTCGACATCCTAACATTGTTGAATATATGGGATGTTCTGTAGAACGGGGTAAAATCTACATTTTAATGGAGCGTCTAGAATGTGGCTCTCTTCAAGATACAATTGAGCAATTTCCTTCTGGTGCCCCACAGAGCACTGTCAGTGCATATACACTTCAACTATTGCGAGGTATTGAATACTTGCATAGTTGCGGCGTCACTCACAGAGATATAAAACCGGCGAATATACTCCTGTCATCTGATGGTACTATAAAAATCTCGGATTTTGGTTCTGCAACACTTGCGATAGCAACCAGATCTACCGATGAGCCGAAACTCGCTGGTACCCCACTGTATATGCCACCTGAAGCCCTAGATACAATAGGTAAACATGGAAATGATATGCTTGTGTATGGAAAGGCGCATGATATTTGGAGTTTAGGCTGTTGTGTACATCAATTACTAACTGGAGAAAAACCATGGTCTTCGCTTGATGTAGGAAATGCCTTTGCGTTATTAATGCAGATTAAAAGAAGACCCTTTATTCTCTCAGAAGATCTCTCATTCTCAGCGAGGGCATTTCTTGTGGAGTGTCTTCAACAAGACCCATTACAGCGAGCCTCAGCTAGTGAACTCCTAACACATGAATTTATTACCAACCCTGAATACGGTGACGGTAGTTATTTAAATGCCGAGAATGAATATGATGCAGTGTGAGAAGTGGATGATATGGCAGAAGAGAGAGAGAGAGA
>NW_021639876.1:129125-142472 GCF_002087225.1 Trypanosoma theileri
TGTGTCTTAAAGGCGATGAAAAGTGGTTGGTTCCCGTCCCTATCCCTGAAATAAAAAAGAGGGGCAATTCTATGGGATCATTACCACCGAAGCCGTGTATTTGTGGTAATATATGTGAATAGTTCTCCTTTATACAATTCTCTTGTAATTTATTAAATGGTATTTTTATTTTGTAGTTTTCTTGTATTTTCTTGGTTTTTATTTTTTCCGGTGTAATGAAGATGAAAATAAAACAGTTGGGATGGTAGAAATTCCTCTACCCATCACGCCATTCACTCATTCACTCACTCACACCCACATACACAAACAAAATCAAGAATGTTGTTCTTTTATACCCCATTTTTTTTTTTTTTTTATTTATTGTTGTTTTTTTTTTTTTTGTTTTGGGTGCGATGTGTTGTTATTGGTGAAGCGTTTCACTATCCAAAATTACCGCAGTTCACTCTCTCTCTATGCGTAATTATTATTATTATTATTATTGAGGGGAGAATAGTGTCACTTGTCGCTCGAAACATTTTTTTTCTCGATCTCTCTGATTATTCCATGATTGTTTCATTCTATTTTCCTTTTCTCCGTATGTTTTCACCATCATACACATTTAACAAAATAGAAGAAACATACCATAGAAAGAAAGAAAGAGAAAAGGAAAAAAAAAAAAGAAACGAAGAAATAGGCATTAAGATAAAGTCTATATAGGGCGTAACCATGACGGAGAAAACTGTATACAATGCCCTCCCGAAGCTTCCCGGGTTTAACTTCCCGGAGCTGCACGCCCCTACATCCTACAGGCGGCAGCACTACTGTGTCGTGCAGGACGGCACTCGAAGTGTCCTCAACCCGAACACCACCGGCACCGGCGCGGGCAGCAGTAGCAACAAGAAACAGACACAGAAAGGGGAATGCGGCGGTCTCGAGCGAAACGATATTCTCGCAAGGTTTCCAGAGTGGAAGTCATTAGACGATAAGGTCCTTCGCTACTTTGCCTACTACATGGAACGTGTAGATGAAAGTCCTGTAGAAAAGATTCGTGTTCGTAAAGTAGTAATTTATTTGTATCTTGCCGATGGAAGTATTGCCGTGACGGAGACACCTGCTGTGGTGAATAGCGGTCTCCGTCGGGGTACCACGGTCTCACGTTGCAAAGTGGATGGAGTGGATTTCTTCTCTCTATATATTGGTTCTACTATTCAAATAAGAGGTTTGGAATATACAATTGTTGACTGTGATGCCGCCACACGAGAATTTTGTGCAACGATGGAAATGCCGCAGCCGGAGCCTATCAGTTATCCAGATGATGCATTTGAGGCAACTGTTACAGTTAAGAAATCCCCAATGGATGAACAACACATTGCGATGCGACGCACCATGGAGATTATGGCAGCCACTGCAGCAGGAACTCACGCAAGTCTTCTTACACCAGAAGAACGTCACAAGGCTCGAGATTTTTTTGAGCATGATCGTGAAGTTTTATCCTTCTCAGCCGTATGGGAACAGCGACTCTTTAGAATTCAATACTACATTGCAGACCAAACACTTTCAGTTATGCTCGTACATGCCCGAAATGATGGACGTGATCCCTATTCCGTCTTTATCAGACGTACACGAATTCCTAAAGAAGCCAGAGCGATATTAAGAGATACAGAAACTTTAAATGTACCTGCTGGTTCCCCAGTGGTGTATATATCTGAAGATGACTTACGAACGGGTCATACCGTAAATTTATTTACCAGAGATTTTTATATTTTTGACTGTGATTCTTATACAAAGGCTCATTATGAGGGAAAAGGAATCCGTCAACCAAGTTTTCCAAAACCTACAACAGAAGCAGAAATTCTTGCGTCAACTATTAAGCGACCACAAGTGGTAAACTCATCCTCGACAAAAGAAGCACCACGTGGGGCCTCAACTATGGTTTTTGAAGATACCGTCGCGCAGAAAGATCGTCTTAAATTAACTCGTTACACTAATGATGTATTTCGTTTTTCTGCTCGTTATGCAAATCCTAAACCAGAAGATGAAGGCAGACAATTTGTATTCTGTTATTACCTCGCAGATGATACAGTGTCTGTGTATGAACTTGTGGTAGCTAACAGTGGTCACGTTGGTGGAAAATGTTTTGCCCGCACTACCGTCCCTGATATCAGTGAACCCGGTAAACTGTATGTGGGTGCTAAAATAAAACTTGCAGGAGTGGAGTATGAACTTACAGAAATGGATGAACGTACTAGACGGTATATTGCAATGGGAATGCCTCTTATGGATGAAAGTTTCTTTCATACACGAGATTTGGTCAATCGAGCACGTCAAGTTGTTCTTCAGCGTTTTTCGAGGTTAACTGACGCTTTTCGTCACTTTAAATCAAAAGAAGATGGATTAACATGTGATGATGTAAGACGTCTTTTCGTGGAATGTGGTATACGATTAGATGCCACGGAACTTAAGAACGTTATGGAAAACCTTGACCAAGACAAGGATCAAATTGTCTCATTATCAGAATTCTGTGAAAATCTATTAGGACAACAGTTCGTCTCTGATTTTGTTCCAAAGAATGAAAAAAGTATCGATATTGGTAAAGGATCACTTCTTACAAATCGAGATTTAGATTCAAATAAGACAATGGCAAAAGAAGGAGAGGAGGCACTGCGAAAATTGATCTCACAAAGTGAAGCTCGTCGGGTACTTCTTATTAGGGCCTGTAAAATTGTAGCAAACACTACGTACGATGGTCAACTCAGTATTATAGATTTTGCAAACACGATTAAGGATCGATTGAATCTTTCCTTTTCGGATAAGGAAATGGATGCCCTCGTCTATAAATTTTATTACTCTCAAGGAGTCCCTGATTGGAGAGCGAGGCGGTTACCAGTAAAAGAAATTCAGCGACTTGTCATGCTATAGGGTTCTTTTGCTTTTAAAAAAGATAAAAGAAAAAGATTCACTCCATTTCTAATCTTTTTTTTTTCGCATGTGTGTGTATCTGTGTCTGTGTCTGTGGTTTTTCCCCAGTATGTATGGTAGTGTGAGAGGCAACTCTTTCTTTTTTTTTTCCTTTTATAAATGTCACATGTAAAACTGATTTGTCGGATGGAAAGATTTAATGGGAGAGCAATTCAAGCTATCTAAAGAAAAAAGAAAAAGAGTGCGAGACAGCTTCTCCATGTTGGATGTAGTAAGTTTTTTTTTCTTTTTTTTTTTTATATATCTGTGTGTATATGGTCTAACCAATTATACATACGTATATATATATATATATATATATATATATATATGTACGTCTGTGTATATTTATCTTCATATGTGTGTTTGTTTGTTTTTTTTTTGCTGCTTTTATTTTTCTTTTTCTTCTAAGAAGACAGAGTGGTCTGCAGAGAAAGCAGAAAAGGGGAGAGAAGAGAAGGGGGAAAAGAAAAAAGAAATGAACTTTGTAGCTGATCAACCACGGCCTTTGGACGACTTTATCGCCATAACAGGTCTCAAGAAGACGTACGCAAAGGAGTGTTTTGATCGCTTTGGTGGTTACGCCCCGGCATTGGCTTCATTCGCACAATCTTACGCTTTGCTGCCCAAGACGTACTTTGATCGTCTAGATGTTGCGAAATCAAATAAGCGGATAATTAACGAGGAACTAAAACTTATTTATAAGAGGGCAAGGAAGCTTCAGGCTCAGTTAAAAGATAAGACTGTGGAAGAAGTCTGGGCATCCTATTATACCACCCCAACCCCATTGGCTATTGCAACACAGTCCAATCCTACAGTTGAACGAAGTAAAAAGGCAGTAAAGTATTGCAAACCTTCACATTTCACTGGACCACTTCTTTCAATGCCTCTTTTTTGGAAAGAGGAAATGGAAGGAAATTGTTCCTTGATAAACCTCAATAAGGAAACACTTGAACACAGAGGATGTGCTCTGCGCAAGAAATTACTGCCTTGGGTAATTGCGGCAGCCTCGCATCGTAAATCTGTTCAATATGTTGAAATTGATTATGGTGATGAAACTGTTCGTGGTATCATAAAGGATGCAGAGCGTACCTTTTTTCATCCTGATCATCGCAAAAAATTTGTAGCTTTTCTTAATGCCATGTTTCATGAATTTAAATCGTATGATCAGCCTATGAGCTATTTAGCTGGACTCTGTTTGTTAGTTTTAAATGAGGAAGAAACAGCGGCGGTGCTTCGTTATGTTTCAAGTATTTCTCTTCCTCCCCTTTGGTCTATGGAAGTTGTTGGTTATACAACTGCTGCCTTGGTTGTGCAAAATTTAATTCAAACACCATCTTCATTATGTATATCAGATGATAAAGATGAAAATACCTCCATGTACAGTATTTTGAAATCCATTCTAAAAGTATTTTGCGTTGAAACAGTAAACGCAAAAGAGATGTTTGGTTTCTTTGAGTTGTTAATGAAGGAAATTCAGGGCTTTTCAAAAATCGAAAATCAAAAGGTACACTAAATTCTGTTTCCCTTTATATTCCCTTTTCTTTCCTTCCTTCCTTCTTTTCTCTGGTTCCGTCTCCCTATCTTGGAAGGGTAGGGAGTGGTTTGTATTTTTCTTGCTTTGATGTTTTGAGATAGTAGGGACCAGTGAAATTGGAAATGAGATGCTAATGAGATGAATATTCTTGTTCTTCTTCTTATTGCTGTTTTTTTTTTTCCCACTTTTATTATTATTCTCTCTTCTGTGTATATTTATCTTCATTTGTGTTTTTCTTTTTTTCTTCATTTTTTTTTTTTTTTTTGCTGCTTTTATTTTTCTTTTTCTTTTTCTTCTAAGAAGACAGAGTGGTGTGCAGAGAAAGCAGAAAAGAGGGGAAAAGAAAAAAGAAATGAACTTTGTAGCTGATCAACCACGGCCTTTGGACGACTTTATCGCCATAACTGGTCTCAAGAAGACGTACGCAAAGGAGTGTTTTGATCGCTTTGGTGGTTACGCCCCGGCATTGGCTTCATTCGCACAATCTTACGCTTCGCTTCCAGATGAATACTTTGATGAGAAGGAGAAGACGGTAAAGAACGCTGATAGTATTAACAGAGAACTAAAACTTATTTATAAGAGGGCAAGAAATATAAAGTCTCATTCTGGAAAAGGGGATAAGGGTGTCTGGGGCGCATACTATAATCACCAACTCACACCAGAAGCTGGAAAGGAACAGAAATCATCAGATGCTGCTGGTACCAAAGTAGAGACACAGTCAAAGATCTTTGGATCGGCCTTCGGTATTACGAACACTAATACTAACACTAATACTAATGCTAATACAAATACCGCTGCGCCAGCGTCAAGTGCGTTTAATTTCGGATTTGGCTCCGCACCCCCTGCGGCCTCTTCTTCTTCTCCTTCAACAGGATTTTCCACCACCAGTCCGTTTTCATTTGGGGGTTTTGGACAGGCAAAGAAGGAAGAAGTAATTGAAAAACCAAAGGAAACACATCAGGAAAGGGAGGTAAAGTATTGCGAACCTTCACATTTTACCGGTCCTTTCTTTGAAATGCCCCTTTTTTGGAAAGAGGAGGTGGAAGAACGTTGTCCTTTGTTAAATCTTAATAAAGGTTTTCTTGAGGCAAATCGTGATGTTCTGCGCAAGAGGTTAGAGCCCTGGTTAAAGAAGGCTGAATTCTTTTTGCAACCTGTTCAGTATGTTGAAATTGATAATGATGATGAAGAAACCGTTCGAGTCATTATAAAGGATGCAGATCGTACCTTTTTTCATCCTGATCATCGCAAAAAATTTGTAGCTTTTCTTAATGCCATGTTTCATGAATTTAAAGCTTATGGACAGGCTATGAGCTATTTAGCTGGACTCTGTTTGTTAGTTTTAAATGAGGAAGAAACAGCGGCGGTGCTTCGTTATGTTTCTAAGACTTATATTCCCGGTCATTGGGCAGCGGAGGCCGTTGGATTTGCCTCCACCGCGTGGGTTGTGGAACACTTTATGAAGGAGTTATTCCCAGATGTGGCAGAGCACCTTAAGGAATTAAAAATTTGGCCGGACACTTACCTCCAAAAGATTCTTACTGGTCTCTGTGTACATGTTCTTGATTTTAAGGAATTATTCAATTTTCTTGATCTCTTTATGGAGGGAGGGATGAAATTCCTCATCAAGTTCTCTCTCGCGGTTGTGGAACACTTCCGCAGTGATCTTCTTAAAGTTCAATCCATGAATGACATTAATGAAGTATACGAAATTATGCGTCTTGACCCAAAGGTTGCCGACACCAGCGATATAAGAGATATTCTTAAGCGGGCGCCACTCATTGATCTTGGCGCAGAAGGTGACTCTATTGATATTGTGCGTTCACGCGTGTATGATGCGCACGTGGCCCCACGTCTGCAGAGAGCACCAAAGACAGAGGCATTTGAACCATGTGAAGTGTGTAATAAACGTAAACCAAAGTGGTGGAATGATGATCTTGGTGCGGTATGCAATGAGTGCAAGGAGGGAGCACCAGAATTAACTTATTCGGTCTACTAAACATGTGAGAAATCTTCGAGAGAAGGGAGGAAAGAAAAAAAAAAAAAAAAAAAACAGAGAAAAAAAAAAGAAAAAAAAAGAGGAGAAAGATGATGAAAACAGAAAGAAAAAAAAAAAAAAAAGAAGCCATAAAGAAGTACCAACGAAAGACGAAGAAAATGATATGAAAGGGAGTCTACCTGTGTGTGTGTGAATATTTGTGTGTGTCTATGTCCTTCTTCTTCTTTCTTTTTTTTCTTTGGTATGTATACGTATATGTAAATCTGATTTTTCTGTGTTGTGTGTGATATATACTGTACATTTTGTTATAAAAACGTTTTTATTTCTTTTGTTTTTCTTTTGTTTTTAGGGGAAAAGGAAAAGGATCTTGCAGTTGCAATGTTGGTACCTTCTCTCTCTGACCTCCTTTCCAATGAGGTGGACGATAATATCTATTCTTCACTTGAATTTTTGCCTCCACGGACTGAAAAGGGGGAAGAAAAACTCTGGAATGAACACCTTCCTCATTTCATGAAAACGAATCCTCTCTTTGTGGATATAACTTGGGGTGCTGGTGGTCGCACAAGCGATAAAACAATGAGACTCTCCAAGCAAATTCAGGAAAAATATGGTATTCCAGTTAATATGCATATCACATGTACAAATATGCCAACTGGATTACTAAAGGAAACTCTTAACTTTTGTTATGAGAATGGTATACGAAATATTCTTGCCCTTCGTGGTGATCCTCCTGAAGGTGAGGAGTGGAAACCAAATGAAGAGGGATTTACATGTGCATTGGATCTTGTAAAGTTTATTCGAAATACTTATGGAGACTACTTTTGTATTACTGTGGCTGGTTATCCAGAGGGTCACCCAAGTCGTATCCATGGCGAAGATGGGAAAATTACCGATGAGGAAATGGAGAAGGAATTAAACTATCTCAAGGCAAAAGTGGATGCAGGAGCTAATGTCATTATTACTCAACTTTTCTATGATGCTGAAATATTTATTGTATTTGTTAAAAAATGTCGCAATTATGGTATTACAGTCCCCATACTCCCTGGAATTCTTCCTATTTCCTCTTATCGAAGTTTAACTCGAATGATAAACCTTTGTAAAACCTATGTACCTCCATCTGTTTTGGAGCAAGTGGTGAAGCTCAGTGAAGATGATGAGGCGCTTCGGACGTATGGGGTTTCACAAGCTGAAGAAATGGTACATGCGATTCAAGCGGCTGATATTGGAATTAAACACTTCCATTTCTACGTTGTCAATGCCCCTGATGTAACTAAGCGCATTTTAGATGCATTGAATTTCACCCCATAATCGTTTTCACATGGTATCATGTGAAAAACAATGCCCTTTCTTATTTATTTATTTATTTATTTATTTTTTGGTTGTTTCTTCTTTCTCTCTCTTTTTTTTTTTTTTGCTTTTCCTGTATGTTTGTGTGTTGTTGTTAGGGATGATAATAGTGCACTTTTATGCTTTTTTTTTTTGCTTTGTTAAGATGGGGGTATCCCCATCATGGTTTTATTATTATTATTATTATTATTATTATTATTATTTGGACCATATGTTCTTGTTCAGTATATTATGACTCTAGTATTAATATGTGTGTCTAAGACTATATTTGCAGAATACTTTTTAAAGGTGGTTCCCAAGTCCCTATATCTTCTTCACATAACGAGAGAGGGAGAGTGGGTGGGGGAGAAATGCTACTTTGTGGACAATACCTATGGGTATGGTGTGCGTGTTTTTTTTTTTTTTTCTTATTTTATTGTTCTTGTGGCTGCTGATTACCGAGTTTATTTTTATTTTAGGGGGTAACCCAATATCTATGTGTCTAGTACCATTTGTGGTTAATGTGTGATCATATTTAGATTTCATAAATGGGAGAGTTTTTTTTTCTTGTGTGTGTGTGTGTGTCTAGTTTGGTTTTTCTTTGGTGTGCAGATATTGTCTACACCGTCTCTGATTCTCTTGTTTTTGTCTCTAGAGATACCGTGTTGGGGTTGGCGAGTATTTATTGTTGTTGTTGTTGTTTTCTCTCTTGTCATCTCAGTTCCCTCTACACATATATCGGAGTCCGGCAGTTGTAGGGACCCCGTAAGAGACTTTTAGTTAGTATCTTTACAATGAGTTCAGATGTCATAATTTGTTTTTTTCTTTTTTTTTTTAGGTTTCTTTCATTGATGACTTTAAATATAATAAATATCATGTAAATAGAAGAAATATCCGGTCCACTGGATATAATCTTCTTCTTCTTTCTTAGTTAAAAAAAAAAAGAGTGTGGTCGAGACTATTAAAGGTGCGTAGTCATTTTATGTATCGAAAAAATCTTCCTTTCTTTTTTTTTTTCCTCGTTTTGATGTCATCCATTCCGTTTTTAAGAAAAAAAGCGGGAAGGATTCTGTCTTCCCATGAGATACACTTTTCTTGACAACCTTCTTTTATCATTTATCAATTTCTGTACACAGACACAAACAGAGATGAGTCTCTTTAATCTTTACCTTTATGATGAAGGGGTAAGTGTGCAGTTTTTATCTGATATGGAGAACTCAAAAATCTCTTCTCTCTTATCTTTTTTTTTTTCTTTACTCCTCTTTCTTTCTTTCTTGATTTCTTTAGATTTATTTCTTTTTTTTTTTTAGTATATTTTCCTTAAAAGACTATTTTTGTGTTTTCCGCTGGGTTATATATATATATATATATATATATATATATATTATTTTCCGTTTAACCAGAATAGAGAAACAGAAAAGAAATAAAATAAAAAAATAGGTCAACTATAGATAACTCTTAGTGGAATATTTATTTAACGAAAATGGTTGAGAGAGACGAAGAAGACGTACATGAGATGGATGAATTTCAGGGTACTGTTTTAGGATCCTGGCGCTCCATGAGTGTCAAAGCCAGATCTTTTTTGGTGGGATTGTTTTTGGTAAGTATAGTTGCAGTTCTTGTTTTTGCAGGAATTGTAAGTAGTTCATCCATGGCTTTCCCTGCAGGACCACTTTCTTCTGGACAAATCATGGTATTTATTCTCTGTATATTTGTTATTGCTTGGTCCGCATTGGATACTCTCTTTCGGCGGATGTTGGGATCCTCAGATTTATGCCCAAATATGGAATCTCGAGCTATACTTCGAAGTGGTGCTGAATTCAGTGGATATCTTTTGCTCTTCTTTATTTGTGATCGCACGACATTATTTCCAAGAATGGAGAAGTGGTATTCCGCTGATAGTTTCTGGTTTTTATGGATTGCTTTGGTTGCCATTTCTTTTTGTACATTTACTAAAGCCAAAACTCCTTCATCTCTTGTAGTGAATGGACAACACACTCCAGAAAATTTTCACGTTCCTCCTTTAGCAAGGAATCAAACAGAAGAATGGAAAGGATGGATGCAAGTACTCTTTCTATGGTATCATTATTTTCATAACGTAAGTATTTACAACAGTATTAGACTTTTTATTGCAGCATACGTATGGATGACAGGTTTTGGTAATTTTTCCTATTATTATGTGCGAAAAGATTTTTCACTTAGTCGTTTTTGTGAAATGCAATGGAGACTTAATTTTCTTGTTGCAGCTACATGTTTAATGTTGGGAAATGAGTATATGCTTTATTACATATGTCCCCTTCATACACTTTTTACACT
Organism: Trypanosoma theileri; assembly: GCF_002087225.1. Classification (NCBI taxonomy): domain Eukaryota; phylum Euglenozoa; class Kinetoplastea; order Trypanosomatida; family Trypanosomatidae; genus Trypanosoma; species Trypanosoma theileri. Next base: position 139,241 of record NW_021639876.1, read on the forward strand.
TATTATATATGGAAGTCTTTGGTATTATCAAGAATTAAATTCTACGAATCGGGGAATAATTATAAAGGCTTCTATACTTTTTGTTCTTTGTTTTTGTCTTTGGGATGTGTCAGAGCAATTTTTCTGTATTCTATGGACACCTTTAAAATGGCTTGTGCGGTATGATGATCCATACCGTCCTCAACGTGAAGTTATGTCAGAATGGTATTTTCGTACATTTCTTGATCATTATGTATGGATATATGGTATGTTATTTGCTTATTGTCATCCAAGATACGATAGTTATCTTAAACGTATTGATGAAATGCCTAAATATATTAGCTGGTTGATTAAATCTATTATTGTTACGATTTCATTATTTATTGGCTATTTTTATGTGGTACAAGTATATCTTCTACCAAAATCTCAATACAATGGTATACATCCATATACTTCATTTATTCCCATTACAATTTACATTATTCTTCGAAACCTTTTTATGCGAGCACGTCTTTATCATATCGAACTTTTTACTGCCTTAGGGAAGGTTACCCTAGAATCTTATATATCACAATTTCATATTTGGATGGTTACTACAGGTTTAAATGGGAGTCCAAAACTATTATTAAGAGTTGTGCCTGAAGGATACCCTATGATTAATTTTGCTCTGACATCCATTATTCTTTGTATTGTCTCATTTAGACTATTTGCAACTACAAATGCGACACGAGGTTTTCTTATTCCACACAAGGCATCTAACTATATTTTGAGAACCAATTTGTTATCAGCTGCTTTATTTTTATCTTGCTTGTATGGGATTTCTTTCTGTATTTATCTCATAGCTTCGAGAGAGGCTTAAGAGGAATATATATAAGGATTATTTTTCTTTCACTGTGCGAACTTGGTTTTCGAGGAGGAAAACCATCTTTTTTTGTCATTGTTTTTTTCCCCTTTCTTTGTTTTTTTTTTTTTGCTTTTCCGACTCGTAAGCGCCTGTGATGCAACTGATATTTAACGCTTCTTTTCTTAACATAGTATATGAAGAGTAGGAGGGAGGTAGTGATGATGATCATGACGCGAAAAGATTTCTTTGTTTTTTTCTGATTGCTTTTTCGGTACGGTCTTCTGTGCATTTCTGTAATTCTTACTGGATGTACAGTTGACATTTTTTTTTTTTTTACTTTATCGATGTCGGTGCGAAATAGTAGTAGTGATCGTGAAATGTTTTTCTTCTGTTTCACGTGTAGAGTTGTCACTGTTACTTTTGGTATTGTAGAATGCTTGGTGGTGACGTCTTGTCCTACTATTGAGTTTCTGAATGGTAATGGAAAGCCTGGTTAAAAGTTGTGAAAAGACTGCTCGAGTAGAAGCTAAAAATATATCTAAAAGAAAAATGTAAGGAAGCGTTTTGTTTGACTGGTTTTATTTTTCTCACACACACACACACTCTCTCTCTCTTTCTCTTTCTTTTTTCTCTTTTTCTTTGGTAATGGTATGTGTGATGATGATGTTAGATTGGGACCTCATGTTATTGTGATGTGTTTCCTGCTGTACTGCTGCTGTTGCTGCCGTCAACGTGAGGAGACGTCTGTCAAGGAGGGTGCTTCCTTGGAGCGTCAATTTCTCCAGCTGGGCGAGGACCCCTTAATGTGGGATACGCAATTCCGTGATGTCACTTCCGAAGAAAGCCATGACTCGTCCCATTTCCCGGCCTCCCCACCACCATCCCCAGTAGATGTTGAAAAGAAAAAGTCGGTTAAATTTTCAATGCTTAGCCCATTGAATTCAAACCTTCACCTGCATAATGAACCTGGGGTCCCTGTAAGGGGGATCATTAAAGATCCCTCAAGGAACATTGGAAGGCGGTCTAATCAGGTATGAGAACGGTAAAAATTGATTTCACCTTACATCCCGTGTATGGGTCTGATCGCTCTCGTTGTCTTTTTTTTTTTTTCCTTGTCTTCTACCCTTTCTCACTTCTCATTCCAAACTGATAAATTTTATGATGCCAAAATGAATTTTTATTAACTAACGCTATCGCTTGACTTTTTTTTTTTCTGCTTGCGCCGCTCTTGTTGAAATACTCTGGTTTTTTTTTTATCGAAAAGTGGATTGTAGGTGTGTTTTTTTTTTTTTTTTTTTGTTGTTGTTGTTGTTGTTGTTGTTTGTACTTGTTTTGTTGGGCGTTTCCTTTCTAAACTCCACAAAACAAGTCTTTCTTCGGTCTTTTTTTTTTCCTTTACTTTCTTTTCTTTTTTATTTTTATTTTTTCATTCAAAAACACATTTGTTTTATGTTTTGTTCTCATTTTTGATTCTTTTTTGTTATTATTCTTTCTTTATTTCTTTATTTTTTTCCTGATCATCTCAAAATAATTTGATGATGATGATGTGACAAAAAAAAAAAAAAAAAAAAAAAAAAAAAAAAAAAAAAAAAAAAAAAAAAAAACGTAAAGAAAAATAAAAAAGAGATGGCGGGAAAAAAAGGTGGACAAGCAGCAAACGTTTTTGCGCACCCCAACTCGCGAAAGGTAAAGCAAATTCAGCGCCAAACGCGTCGGGGTGAAAGAATAAATAAACAAGAAAAAAAATTACACTCTCAGGAACTTCTTGAAGCTATGCGTTTTTTCTGGTTCAGGGAACAATGTTTGACCCTGGGACGTCTTCGTTCCGCCTTTACCCCTGAGGAATCTCAGGCACTGACGACACTTTATTTGAGTAGAAATGATGAGGAAATTGCGTCCCTAAAGTCTCTACGCAATCCTCCTCTCGGTCGCATCAAAACGATAGAAGCTTTAAAAACGAGTGAGTTTGACGCATTTCATTCTTCCAAAGGGATTGTCATTCCTAATATTGCGGATGAGGATAATGTTGAAATACTTACAGAGATATGGGACGGACGTGCAGATACCGTTACTGTCGTACCACGTTGCTCTTTGTCATTTAATTCATCTTTTTCTACAAAAGTAACAGCCATATTGGAAGATTTAAAAGAAAAACTAAAACCTATAGATCAAGTTCGAGAGGAGGCCACATCAGTTGCACCAAAGAAGATGTTGAAGTTCCTAAAACAGAAACGTACACAATCAGTAAAGAAAATTGACAAATTTGAAGAAGTGGCATTACGTTCCAAGACGCGAGCCGCTGCAGGACAGCAGAAACGTTTAAAAGAAGCCCGAAAGGCTGTAGTAAATTCAAAACGAGCCGATTAAAGTGGTGTTTTTTTTTTTTTTTTTTTTTTTTTTTTTTTTTTT
>NW_021639876.1:144038-144288 GCF_002087225.1 Trypanosoma theileri
CCCCAGGGTACGACTTCAATAAACGCGGTAACATTGATTCCAGCAAGATCCCACGATCCGTACATCGTGTCGTTGGCTTCAGAGGCTAATCGGATCGCCAAACGCATGTGGACTCCATAAAATGGATTAGGGAACGGATGAATAATAAGGCGCCGAAGCGCTGGGACGAGGTGTGGGGCACAATGCAGGCACCCACACCAAAGGTAATGGACCGGGAATCCAATTTAAGGATTACAAATGCTGACGCACA
>NW_021639876.1:145564-145839 GCF_002087225.1 Trypanosoma theileri
TTTTCTGTTTTATGGTAGGAGTAAGGCTGAGATTATTCCTTTTTATTTTTATTTTTGGTGAGGGGTGGGTCGCACACATTCTTATGTCCCTTAACAAGAGATAGAAAGAGATGTTTAAAACAGAATAATCCCAGCCTTACTTCTACCATAAAACAGAAGAACAGAAGAACAAAGAAAACCATGTATTTGACCTCTACTACAAGTAACCCCGTATCATATAAAATATAAACAGAAACAAATTGTATTTTACCAAATAGTTATTTATTAAAGAATCC
>NW_021639876.1:148771-149000 GCF_002087225.1 Trypanosoma theileri
CCGGGCCCCGGTTTTCATTGTTTCCGGGGCCGGTAATCGTTTTTTGGTTTAAATGGTTCTTTCTGTAAATTTACACGGCACGACGTGCTGTAGTGCCCGATGCGACCGCATCTGTAACACCGTGCCTTACTTGGCGGTGGTACTGACTGTTTCCGTTTTACCTTATTTACGGCTTGCGCGATTGGATCGTCTTTTTTCCAAGGCTCTTCGTAAGCTTCTCGTAGTGCGG
>NW_021639876.1:150254-157856 GCF_002087225.1 Trypanosoma theileri
AAAAAAAAAACCGCCGTTGGGCCTTCGGCGCCGGCCGCCCCGAGGGCAATCGCGAGATGCCGTGCCGCTTTTTCCCGGCGCCGGGAAGGGGCGAACGAGTTTCCCCGGAAAAACCCGGAAAAAAAATTTTTAAAGGGGGCCACCCCCCTCCCCCCAAGAAAAAAGAAAAACAAAATCAAAAAAAAAAAATACATTTTTTTGGTTGGCGTTTTCCCTTGGGGGGTGTTTTCCCGTTTTGGCCGGCAGGACGGTCCCGCCGTGGGGTCCTGAGCCCCTCAATCTTTTTTTTTTCTTTTCGTGGGCCGTTGTCGCCCTTGAGGACGGGAGGCGCTGGGAGAAAACGAAAAAAAAACCATGAAATCCTTTTGGATTTCTCTTTTGGCTTTCCTGCGTCGCCTCACCTTTTTTTTTTTTTTTTTTTCAAAACAAAAAAATCAAACCTTCGCGAAGGTAGTTCCCAAAATTTATTAATGAAGATTGAGCTGCGCCGCTTAGTAAAAGTCGAAACGGCGATGCTCACACAACCGATAAATTAATTTTTATAAAAATAAGTAAAAAGAATAAATTAAAAAATATTTTTAAACTAATATTTACTTTTTACATAAAATGCGTGAGTTCCACGGAATAAAACAATGGTATAAAGGGTGTGGTATTTTTAGATCACTTATTTGCCATCTAAATAGAGGTTCAAATACATGGATAGCATGTTTTTTTTTTTGGCACTTCTTTACAGTTTTTTGTCCCGTCTCCCGCTCGGGGTTGGGGTTGGGGTCGTGTGGGTGTTTGGAAACTTCGGTTTGGCAGATTGCGAAAAATAAAAAAAAAATTAATAATAACACTTTAAACGTTAAACACCTTGCCAAAGCCGATTGGAGAAGGGCGGAAGGTATCGAGCAATTCTTTTCACAAGCTATCATAAAGAAAAAAAAAAGCGATCAAACATCAAGGGAACACTATAAATGAAATAACAAAAAAAAATTAGAAACAATAACAACTTGGGAAATAATAAACCAAATGATCTATAAAAAAAGACCGGGTCACAACGGCCAGAGTGACAGCTGTAATAGCTAATCCTGACACCCCCTCACAAAACCTCTCTGTGTTATTTTCTCTTTTTGTTTGGCTTGACGCCGTTTGTTTCCCCCATGCCTTTGGGAATAGTTAGTTGTAAAAACGCCGGGATGGGTTTGGAAGTTTTTCCCCATTAGTATTCGCTGGCGCCTTATTTATTTTTTTCTATTAAACACTGAGCGCCGCTTTTGTTTCTTTGGTGGCAGTTCTTGGGTTCAACATTAGGACTATGCCAAGGAAAATGGGAGCGTGGCGGTCAAATCCGGCGCTCCTTTACCCAAATGATTAAAAATTTCCCAATGTGGTGTTTAAACTTTTGAGTTTATTCATATTTTGCCTTCATATACAAATGCTTTGGCGATATCTCTAAAGTAATGGCGTTTGCAGCGTTCCAAGCATTTTACCAATTTATAATAGGCAAAGGATGGGCATACGGCAGCCGCCATTTTTATATTTTATGTTTATTTTTCTCTCTTTATTGTTTTTGAAGGTTTTTTTTTTTTTTTTTGAAAGTTTGCAAAAAGAATGGCAAAAACTTACTTTATGGGGCAACAATTTTGGATGGGGTCGTGGTAAATCAAATGCAATTTCTTTTATCTTTACAGTTCTCTCTAACCGCAAGTTTCTTAAAACCCCACCCATCAACCCAACCCAGAACGCACCGAGCGGGAAGTGGGTTAAAAAGGGCTTCCCAGCACTTCTATTTCGTTAGTTTCTGTTATGTATTAGAAAAACATCATCTAGAAAAGTTTTTTGGTTAAGGTATTTTTCCAAAACCATAGAACATGCAGGGACGGATGCGGAAAATAAATATTTTCTCTTTTGTTTTTTTATTTCGTTCTTGAAAGGGGAAGATAAAGCTAGGGTATTCTTTTTTTTTTTTTTTCGAAAAGTAAAGAGAGAATAAGCGAAAGAAAAACACAGGGCCGCTACGGGAATTGAACCCGTGACCTCCTGCACCCAAAGCAGGAATCATACCACTAGACCAAGCGGCCGATGATACTGATACAGATTTAATTTTACTATTATATTTATTTATTTAATAAGAAATAAAGGAAGAAACATAAACAGAGAAAGGGAGATCCTTTTTTCTAATTTTTTTTTATATTTACAATATTACCGATAATCAATCGGTGATCACAAGCACCGTGGCGCAGTGGAAGCGCGATGGGCTCATAACCCATAGGTCGTTGGATCGAAACCAACCGGTGCTAAATTTTTTCCCCCACCACTTCCCCATTCTCTTCAAGATTATTTTAACTGTTTTTTTTTTTGATAAAATTAAAGAAAAAAAAAATAATACATAATTAAGAAGAATTACCGTGGCGAGATGGTCGAGTGGTCTAAGACGTTGGATTAAGGTTCCAATCCTTCCGAGGGCGTGGGTTCAAACCCCACTCTCGTCAAACGTTTTTTGTTTTTTCTCCTCAAGAAAAAAAAATAAAAAACAAGAAAGAATAATCTAAGGTTCGTTTTTTGGAAGAAAGAAATTTTCCAAAACGTTATATTTTTAATGCAACCTAAGAACTGACGAAATGGAAGTGCCGAGAAGCCCCTCTTAGCCCGCCTCCCGCTCGGGGCGGAGAGGGTTGGGTTGGGTGGGCTTTTCAGAAACCTACGAATTGAATGGCCCTTTGGAATAAAAAAAAAGAAAAGAAATTTTCCATACTTTTGACCCATACAAGTAAAATATCTACTACCGTAAGACTCGATCATTCTTATCGCAAGCTTGCAAAAAACGCTATGAAAACTCGTGAAAAAGGTGAGATGCGCAAAAAGTTGTGCTCGACCTTCCTTTGCGCAAGAAGGCGCCAAAAGGGAAGGTTTTTTTTTTTTTTTTTCCTTTACCCTACGCCAGCCCTTTTCGAAGGGGAATCGCCAAGAGGGAAAAACGAAGGAAAAAATTGTCCAGGGGAAAGGCGCCCATTCTTTCACCATACCCCGCTTTCCTCTTTTCCCACCCGTGGGGCGGCGAGGTTGCCGAAGGGATGGGTTCGCCTCCCCTGCCTTTTCATTCTCTCTTTTTCTGTTTTTCTTTATTGCGGGATCCTTTCCTCCCGGGTTGGGGGCGGTGTGTCCCTTTTTCATTCCTTGGGGCTGTGGGTTTCCTGGTGTTTTTTTTTTTTTTTTCTTTCTCGTTGCGTTCTCAACCCCGTTGTTTCTTGGTGGGGTGTTTTTTTTTTTCATTTATCCACTCGGCGGTGTTGTTGTGGTGTTCTTGTGTGTGTGTGTGGGNGGGGGGGGGGTGACCCCGGTGTTTCCTCTGATTTATCCACTCTTTATGGTGATGCCATTCATTAAATTAACTGATTTTTCAAGGGAATCTGAGGGAAAGGAGTTTATTTTTTTTTTAAAAAAGTAAAATAAAACAAATTAGGTATTTAATCCTTTTTTTCCTCTTTCTTTTTTTCCCCCCCTTTCTGTTGTATTTAACCTTTTTCTTACTCTACTTTATAAAGAGAGAATAAACTAAAGTTTTAGCATCAAATGGACGTTGACAAATCAAGTTTTCCATTGATTTTAAGGGATTTTGAAGAATCACTTGAACAATGTCATTTCATTGCAGTTGATCAAGAGATGACAGGTGTTCAGTTTGAGGATCAACCCCCGTCATGGAGTATGCGTTTAGAAAATCTATTTCAAGATTCACGTAAAGTTGTGGAAAATTTTATTGCATTTCAGTTTGGGATTGCACTCTTTACCTTAAAAAAAGATGGAATTTATGAAGTTAAACCATATAATTTTTATTTACAAAAAAGATCAGGTGAATATCTTGTAAATGTCGGAGCTTTAGAATTTTTGACTTTACATAAAATGGATTTTAAAAAATGGTTGAGTTCTGCTATGCCGTATTGTAATAAAGATGAAGAGGAAAAATTACGTATGATGAAACCCAATAAGAGATATTCAGATATAGAAGAAAAAATTACTAAGAGTTTGCTTAAAAAAATTGAAGATTGGTATATTAATTTAAATAATAGTAATGAAAAAAATCTTAATATTAGTTCAATTATGAATAAAAATATTGAAAAATTAGCTCTTTTAACTCTTAAAGAAAAAGGAATTTTTGTTTCTTTGGAATATAAACTAGATAAAGATTTTTTGGGACCTCCAATTGATATTATAGTTTCACGTGTAGAGAAAGATGTATTTGAATCTTTCATAAAAGAATTAAAACAAGATAAAATTTTTGATTTAAATAAAGAATTAGGATTTCGTCAGTTTTGGAAATCTATTATAAAATGTAAAAAACCTTTAATTGGTCATAATTTTTGGTCAGATATTATGTTTATGGTTAATATGCATGAGGGAAACATTGCTTCATCATATGAGCAATATAAAAAAGATATTCATACTTTATTTCCTACTGTTTATGATACCAAAACACTTTCTCGTGCAATAAATTCTAAGGATCCTTTTATTTCATTTCATCTTGAAAAATTATACCAATATTGTTTAAAAATGAATGAAAATTCTGATAAACCACTGATTTTTGAGTCACCTCCTGGTTATCACAGTTATGATCCTAGATGTATAGGAAGTCACGGAAAAGCACATGAAGCAGGATATGATGCTTATATGACAGGTATAGTTTTTGCTTTAATTAAAGATAATTACAAAAGTGGAGAAGGTTTTAAAATAAACGATTGGGAAAATATTATTTCTGTTTTTGGAAATCATTACTACATGAATTTGAATGGTAAAGATTTTTTGCAAATGAAGGGAACGTTTTTATTAAATTTTGAACAAGATATAGATAAACGTTTGCTGAATTCTTTTCTTGATATTAGAAAATATGACGAGGAAGATAAAAATGATCAAGATAAAATTCCATCAGTTTTCCGTATTACTCACGATATAAATAAAGAAATTGGTAACTCTTTTGTAGTTCAATTTATTGATGAGACAATAAATGAAGATGATATACAAAAACGAATTGAGTTATCAATAAAGGAAATGGGTGAGTGGATATCTCAAACGACAGGAGAAAAGGATTTTTTTTTCCCAACGATCAAAAAGATATCTCGATTTGAAAATTAATAACAAGAAAAAAAAAAAAAAACACATTTTTCTTTTTTATTTAGCTTTCTTGGGGAGTGTGTGAGGAAGGGATCTTGTTAACAAACTTTAGAAGGAATTTTGAATGCCTAACGCCTTCAGTAATTGCATCAGTACCAGCAATATCAAGAGAAAGAAAAGAAAAAAAAAATACTGATATATATATATATATATATATATATATATATNTATATATCTGAGACGATCTTTTATTTATTTATTATTCTCTTTTGCGTGATGTTTTTTTTTTTCACATCTCTTTTTTAGTTTCCTTTTATTTTGTCTGAATTCGAGACTAACCTATCTGTGTGTATTTTTTTTTTTCTTCTTTTTTCTTCTTCCTTATTTCCTTCCTTTGATGTTGGTAAATGTGTTTGATTTTTAGGATGTATGCGAAGAAAGGTAGTTTTACCTTTTTTGAGTGGACGATGGATATCTTCGTGGAACGATGGATCTGATGGATACGAGTGGAAATCACGTGCTTTGGCAGAAAAACGTTCCCTTGCCCTTGAATATCTAGGAGATGTTAGTAAAAGAGTACAGATTCATGATGCGATCCGTTTAAAAGCCGACGTTAACAGAAAAGCTATTGAAGATACAGTGATACCTAATTTTTTTAACTCAAGTGATGAAAATCAAGATGATGATATTGATAGAATTGGTGAAATTGATTATTATTCTTTACTAAATATGGTTGAAGGAGAAATTGACCCTGATAGTTTACAACATCTTAGTTCCTCTGATGCTTCACTCTTAAGGAATGAGTTTTTAGAAGAAGATGATTCCTCTGAGGCAAAACTTTTATCCAAATGGATTAACTATCGTCGTGACACCGCCGATTACCAAAGCTATGCATCAGTACCGGAGGAGGAGCGAACGGAATGGTCTGCGTGGTATCTCCGTAACGTGCGTGCGACTCCGAGTAATGATGAGTAAAAGAGAAAAAGAGGAAAGTAGCTCTGCATGTCTGTCTCTCTCTCTCTCTCTCTCTTTTTCACACATAGAGAGATGATGTTGTGTGTTGTCACATACTTTTTTTTTTTTTATTTTTCCTTACCCCTACACTTCCTTTGTATTCCAGTTTTGAGATTAATAAATAAATAAATAAACAATATTTTTTTATTTGGATATTAATGTTGTTATGAAATGGATTAAATTTTTTTATTCTCTTATTTTTTTTTTTTTCTTTATATAGGAATTTAATTTAGGGGAAGACAAAAAAAAAATAAGGAGTAATGGGAAATCGTATTCTCTTCTTGATAACACTTTTAGTGTTTCTTCAAGTAATTCTTGTTAATGCTGCGTCTAACGATACTTCAAGTAATACAATTACAATGTCTGGAGATGTTGCTACTGGTCTTCTTATCGGTGTAGGATTAGTTGGATTACTTGCTTTTTCGATAGGTATGTTGACTGACATTGAAACACCAGACGCAATGGCCCAACCACGGAAGGACGGAAGCTGAGAAAAAGTTTTTTTTTCCATTTTCTTCTTTTTCTCCCCATTGCGGTGGAAACCAATATGACAAGTGTACGAAAATAATTGGAAACATATGTTCGTATATGTTTTGATATTATTATTATTATTATTATTATTATTAGAAATTATGTCTTGTATTTTGAACTTTTTTGGTTTTCTCAAGAGATAATAAATAATTAAATAAAAAAAAATATTTTTTTTTTTGCTTGCTAATTAGTAAATTATTTTTATTAATTTTTTTTTTTTTACTCTTGTTTTTTTTTTAATATTTTAATTATTTTAAATGCTCACTAGAAAAAGATGGACGCAGTTTTACCAACTGAAACGGATAAAATTGCTATTGATAGGCTTCTCACATGCGGTCTTCCACGAACATTAGCCAGACACGCTATTATCGTTTTACATTGTTTTAGAACCTTTAGTAAAGAGGATGTTCCTATAGATGTTCTTGTCGGTGGATGTGTATTATATTCGCTTAAGCAGCGTCAGTGTCCAAGTGCTACTAAAGTTATTAAAAAATGTTTGGAACGGGTTAAAGAAAGTGATATTGTTGGTTTTGAACTTTTATTGGTTCAAATTGTCCGAGAAAATATATTGTTAGTTGAAGCATGCTTACGTTGCGTATTTCAAGAAATATTGTTAATAAATCCTTCTCTTGGGTTTAACCGTGAAAGAACGATACAGATTTGTTTGCATCTCATATGTAATCTATACGAAACAAGATGGTGTCTTTTCCCTGAAAGTGCGGCGAGAGGGGCTCTTATTGTGGCGTGTGAGAAATGTAAAGCAGGTCCTTTGAAATTATCCAAATCTTTTGAGGAGCCAATGGTTACACGGATTGCGGATTATCTCCGAAAAACATTTGTATAAATAATAATAATAATAATAAAAAGAGTAAATTGTCTCATTTGAATAATAATAATAATTACTAATAGTAATAGTAATTATTATTATTACCATTATTATTATTATTATTATTATTATTATTATTA
>NW_021639876.1:158056-173264 GCF_002087225.1 Trypanosoma theileri
TTTTTTTTTTTTCTTTATTGGTTTTCTTTTATCTTGTTTTTCTTTTTATTTTTGGATAGTTCAGTAATGACAGAGGATTTAGGTGATTGGGGACTTCTTGGTATAGCTGATATATTAGATGCTGATTTAAGTCGAAAAAAAGAGTTTCCATCTGATACTTATGTTTCTCTTAGTGAAGTTGAAGTTCCCTTACTTTCTTGTGAACCTTCCTATGTTACACGCTACGTACAGTTATTAATAAAATATTCCAAATACGATGCTGAGCAAAGGAGTAGTAATCTAGAAGAAGTAGATGCTGCTCGTTCAGAAAGATTAAAATGTTCTCTTGCTGCATCAGAACTTATTCGTGAAAGACTCGGAGGAGCTATTGAGTCATTTGCTTTAACCGTACAACAAGAAATAAGTAAACCAAGTTGTCTTCAAACTTTGGTGCTTTTAGGAACTCTTGTCTGTCCTGACACTGGTGCTTTTTGTGATGCTCTTATTAATGGTACTGAAGATATGATATTAAGAACAGATTGTTCTCCAAATGATATTAGTTCATCTGTTGATCTAATACAAATGTTTAAATCTCAAGTGGGATTTGATGTCTTAACAAAAGAACAACAAAAAAGACTTTTTTGTCTTGAGTTTTCTCTTTCATTACGTTGTGGAAAGTTAAGTGCTCTTGTAAATTGTCTTTTACAAAGATCTATAAAAGAAAGATTAGAAGGGGTATATTCTCCTCCTCCATTGGAACATCGTGTTAATTATGTAAAAGCAAAAACAGATAGTTTTCTTACAAGAATTTGTGAGTTACCATTTTCTGTTAATTTGGAACATATATATTGTTTTCCTGGTGATGATAAACTAGTTGTATGTAGTGGGAGTAGAGGATGTGTACTTGATCAATTAGGAATGATGGGAACTCGTTTTAAAATGAATACAGAATTTGATCTTCATTTTGGAAAAAGTTCCAAAATAATTTTTTGTGATGGAAAAATAGTTTTTGTTGCTAGAAATGCATCATCTTCTGTTGGAACTGTTTCTTATTCTATTCAAAAATATAATTGTGGATCTGGTAAACCTTTAGCTACGACATTAATTGTATTTCATTTAACTGAAAATACCGCAGGTACACATGAAGTTATTTTTGATATATCTGGTACTATCCTTACTTGTCTTGTATGCAGTGAATCTTCAAGAATATCGAACAGTAAATGTTATTTATTACAAAAAAGTATTGATTCTATTTTTGTAAAGGAAAAAAATAATTTTTATGTAAACTCTAATAATTCTCTTAAAAGAGGTCCAAGTTTATGGAATACAAAAAAGAAATGTTATTATTTTACTAAAGGTAATAGTATTTCTGTTGGACGAGTTACATTAAAAGATAATTTTCATCCCTTTACAGTAGAAATGTGGGTTTATCCATGTAGTACATCAGATGATCAAGTTATTATTTCAATAGGAGATAAAAATATAGATGAAATTTTAATTGAAATTGAACCTACTTCAGAAGGTATTTTATGGAGAGGTGGATCTAGAACTCCTCATCTTGGAGCTTCATTTGTTTCTTATATTGTACCTGGAAAATTATCATTTTGTCGTCGTTGGTGGCATGTAGCTCTTATATTTAAAGGAAATTCATGGGATTTATGGATTAATAATTCTATTGTTGCCCAGGCTCCAGCTCTCGTTTCTCCTGAAGCAATAATAGATGTTGAATGTTCGTTAGGAAAAAGTTTTGTAGGATGTTTAGCTGAAGTTAGAATATGGAATTGTATTCGTACACCTGCTCAACTTTTTAGAGATAGTAAACGTTCTCTTACTAATATGGAAACATCACTTTCTGGTTATTACCCTCTTGATGAAAGTGAAGGTGATGTAATTTCAGATTATGCACCAAATGCTTCTCATGCTCTTTTACATAATGGACAAGCAACATGGTTATCCGTAGATGATTTTCCAGTTATTTCACCAAGTATAGTACGATGTATTGATGATTTTGCTCCTATTGCATTACGTGAAACTTCTGATAGTATTTTTCTATCAAGTTGTCCAGGATATATTGCTCTTGGTATTCCTACTAGTGGTCCTTCTCTTACTATATGTGAATATACAACAAGCGATTTTAAATTAGTATTTCAAGCAAGAGTTGAACTTCCTGCACGGGCACCTATTAAAGGACTTGGATATAATGCTTTACGACATTCTATAGTTTGTTATGCTTTAGCATCTGATAAACCTAAACGTTTACTTATATGGGAATTACATCAACAACATTATTTTCCTTTTTTACAAAAAGATTCATACAATTGTATATGGGAATGTGAAAAAGATTTATTAACACAATGTGCAGCTTATGCTAAACGTTTAGTAGGTGCAGAAAGGTGTTTGGTAGATCAATTATCATGGTCTGTTCAAGTACCTAGATTAGTGGTGGATACATCTGATAGACTTCTTTCAGGATTACTACGACATATTTGTAATGTTCAATTAGATCAAAAAAATCATGACTATACAAAAAATTTATGCGCTTTATTACATGCAAATTTATTATGTCGTGTTGAAAATCAACATGAAGGATTAAAAAAAGAAATTGGAGATTTATTTCCAGATGCTCAAAGTCTTATAAAAGCCGCACAAGAGTGTAGTAGTGAAACTCCAAATGCAAGATTAGAATTATTACGTCTGGCTTTTCAAGAAACTTTTTATGATACTGGACTTCTTTCCATGACATGTCGTTGTTTATTATCAGAAAAAAGTCGTCTTGGTTTTATAAAAAATCAAGCCGGTCGAGGTCGATTAACAGAAAAAGAAGATATGTTATTTCGATCTTTACTGGATTATTATGGTTCTTTATTAGCATCCAATATTTTAATTACAAATACAGAAAATGCACATCTTTTCTGTATTTCTCTCATGTCAGAGGAAATATTTCAAGTGGAACGATGGATTACTGGACATCATAAATCTATAGAAGCTGTGAAACGAACAAGTTATTGTTTAGAGGTATTTCAAGAAATTCTACTGGCAAAAGTAGTAGAAAAACCTCAAGGTGAATGTGGTGGATTTGCAATAACGTATGCAAAATTACTTTTGCGAACAGGTGAAAAAATTATAGAAATATTTGCCAAATCTCTTCGAAAAAAACCTGAACTTTATCAAATGGAATTTATTCATTGTATGGAATCAAGTGTGGTGGGTTCTCTTTTACCATCCTTTACAGTAGCGCTTCCATTATTACCGACAAACTTACAAGGAGCTTGTGTTCCTTATATTAAAGGATGTCGTGAAGCCTTATTTTCTCTTACCGATACACTTCCACAAAATGCAAAACTTTCCTATGATCTTGGAGTAGCACTTACATCCGCATTGTGTCGTATAGGTTGTTCCTTATTAATATCTTCAGATGTCGTTACTTCTCAAATAGAAGCTAAATATTTACCTTTACTATGCGGTGGAGTTCGTAAGTCTGGATCAGAGCGAGATGCTATCATAAAGAATTTACAACAAGGTGTAGGTTATATTTCAAAATTAGTGGATGAATTACACCGTGAAGATGTGGGAGCATTACCGGTGATTAGGGATGATCGATTGGTAAAGTTAGAACGACTTTTAATGACATCTTTTTGTGCATTACTTATTCCTACAGATGCGTTAAAACAAGTAACGAAACAAACACTTACCCCAATGTATCGTTATGTTCATAATATGCGATCTATGGTACTTTCTAAACGACAAGAAAGTGTAGAATATCTTGATATTTTAGAACATCGAGCTTTATTTTTAGCTCGTTTTGAACCTATTTGTGGAACAAGAACAGAATCTCTTCCTCGTGTTAAATATTCTTTAAAAGATGCAAGTCCACAACGGAAATGGAAACAATTTTTTCAAACTTGGAAAACACTTCGAATATTAAAAACTAAATTACCTCAACAACGAGAAATGGAAAATGGGGATCTTGGTTCTCTTATAGTACAATTTCTACAAGAAAAAGATATGGATCGTGATAATATTGATCGTCTTGTTATTCAACAAACACAAAGAGCACAATACAGATTATCTGGAATGATGTTATTAAAACAATTACTTGAAGAAGCAAGAGTAAGTGATAAACTTGCACATATTGTTCTTCCTGTTTTAGTAAAAGCTTTTACTGGATGGTATTACGCAGATGATGTACAATGTTGTTCAAAGGAAGATTTTCTTCGACTTCATGGAGCTTTTTTTCATATTTTAGAACTTGTTTCTATAAATGTTAAAAATCAAATGTCTGATATGTGGGCAGAGTTATTATTATCTTTATTAACATCTGAACTTCGAGTAATGGATTTTCGAAGAATAAAAGGTGATATAGCCTCTACCCTTTGTTCTTTATGGAAATTTGAGAAACGAAAAGATAATGGATTTCCACGATTTAATGCAAATATGTCTGGAACTTTACGAAATACAGTTCTCTCTGCTAGTGGGGCGGCCCCCACACTTGTGATTGGACGATCTGGACACACAATAAAAGGCCTTGGCGGAAGAGGCACATGTGTGGCTCCCTGTGAGTGGTCTATGAGCCGTAAGAATTTCTTTTATTACTTTGAAGTGTTAATAATAGATCTTGGCCCTGGTGGGAGTTGTTGTATTGGGGCAGGTCCCTCCGATTACGGGGTTTCACGTTTACCGGGATGTGATGCCGAGTCCTACGCCCTTCACACAGAGGAGGGAATGATTTATGAGGGAAATAGTATTGGTCGATTAACAGGATTTACCTTCAGTATTGGAGATGTGGTCGGGTGTGGATTAAATACAAAGACAAAAGAAATTTGTTGGATTAAAAATGGAAAAGATCTTGTTACCACTTTACATGTAACACAACAAAAATTATATCCACTCATTGGAATGTCTGGAAAAGGTTTAGTAAAGGTAAACTTTGGGGCAGAACGATTTATGTTTGATAAGGTACCAGGATTTAAAACGCCAAGAAGATGTTTAGGGGAAAATGCATGGGATGTATTTCGTATATTTTCTATTCGAGCAGCGCTTGGGTTTATAGAATCAGGCAAGGGATCTAATAATAACAATAATAATGATAATGATAATAATAATAATAATAATAATAATAATAATAATAATAATCATTCAGATACACTTAAAGGATTACGAACCACTCTAGAAGAATGTTTTGAGTGTATTTGTACGGAAATGGAACGTACACTTCCTTTTCCTAATTCTGAAATGTTTATTATTACTCTTTGTTCACATTTAACAACCCTTGCAAAGGTACTTGTTTCCGCTCGTGATGATACCCTTAATTCATCTGTACAACGTGTTGTAAGAACCTTACAGAGGGGAAGTTATTACGCTTTTCGAAGTTATACATGTAATTCCAAAGTTCGATGTGCTCTTATTACGGCATGGTTTGCCTTTATGAATTTATCGGAACCTTCTGCTATTACAGAAGATAATAATATTCCAGGTTTTCTGGATACATTACTGACCCTTGCAAGAGAACTGGAATGGGTTGTCTCTCAGGGATCCATCACTTTATGTGAATCTCCTACCGCTCTTGAAGCTTGGACAGCTTTAGCTTTACTTCAACATATGAATAGTGATGAAAGTTTAACCCATCGTTGGAGAGGGGAATTACATTCATGGATTATACAAAGTCTTGAAGGGATTCATAGTAATAGAACGAATACATCATTAGCACTACGTATTCTCTTTGGTGGACCTCGATTGGCTGTTCCTGGGGATCGTATTATGGTTCGAAAATCAAAACACGCAACTGTAGCCGTAACGTTAGTAGATTACTCTTTGGATGATGAAACATGTGATGTTATTGAAAATGATGAAAAACATTTTACCGTTTCTCTACGACAAGCTGAGATAACAATAGGAGAAGAGGCATCTACATTCCCTCAGAAAGATAATAATTTACATAATACTCAAATGCATCAAGTGCTTCAATTAGCACGACAAATGTGGAGTGAACATGCTATGGATAATGGGATAACCGGAAGTTCTTTAAAGTATAGATCTCTTGCCATTGTATGGCGATGTGTAGAAAAAGGATTACTTTTAATACCTAAAGAATTTCTTACCTTGTTAGCTAAACTGTATGATAATGGTGAAATTCCATCAGATGAACAACAAACTGTGGTTCAAGATCGATTAGTAATTGAATATTCTCTTTTAGTGAAAGTATTAGGTGAGAATATTAGTTTAGGTAATGGTAATACACTTACCAATACTTCAGGGAAATCTCATAATGATGATGCAGAGACACGAACTCGTTTAGCACAAGAATTATCTATGCGAGGTTATAATCTTGATCTTTGTTTTCTTGCTCTTGATGAGACAAATAATGATTTACAAGCAGCTCTTCAACTACTTGGGGATCATCATGGAGATTTTATATCAACGCAACGACGTACAACTTTTCCATCTAGTGAGGATGAAGATATAAGTAGTGATGAGGGAGAAATTGATACAGCTGAATATGATATTCATGTTTTATTTCCTGCTGAAAGTGATGATGAAATAGATGATGATATTTCTGTAGATCGTAGTGATCCATTAAATGATGGAATTCGTTTTCTTGGAGGTTATGTATCTATAACAGGTGAACGTCCTTTAGGTAATATATTTACTATGGATATGTATTTATATCTTTTTGATGTTACCATAACCCAAATAATTTTTCATCAAAAAACTTCTACAGAAGATTGGCAATTTGTTGCACGTATTCAAGGTTCTGCATTTCATTGTGGATGGGAAAAAGTTGGAGATGATACCACATCTCTTTGTAAGGTTCCTATTGAATATACAGATTCTTTACGTTGGATTCATTTAACCATGGTACAAGATACAAATAAATTTTATCTTTACAAAGCTGGTATTCTTCAATCTGAAATGAATTTTTCTTATAAAGGTCTTTTATTTGAAAATATATTATATCTTGGTGGATGTCCAGAGAATGAAGAGATGCGTCTTAATGGAGGGATAAAAGGTATTCGAATTATGGATGTTGCGTTAACAAGAGAAGAAGTTACTCGTTTTGTCTCCATGGAAGACTCCACATCTTTTGTCTATCACTCCATCACATTAGAGTGTATGAGTGATACGATTAAAGCCATCTCCACAGATGGATGGTTGAAGGCAAGTGTAAATTCAGTAGGGCCTGTCACCTGGTTTGAGCAACTGGATGGTGAGGGAGGAAGATCTAATCATGTATGTCAACAAGAAATTGATTTTACAACTCAAAATGATGAAACTGGTATATTTGCTATTGATACATTAAAAGGATTTAGTAATTTTATTACACTATGGCGTAGAAGGAAAGATCAACGAAGAGAACAACTTTTATCAATTATTCCAAAATTGGATAGACAATTGGCGTGTTATTATGCTGTAGCTATATTAACACATATGATGCGACTTACATCGGATCTTGAAGTTTGTCTTGGACGTGAACAAGTACATAAAATGGTTCGATTTGCTATCAATTCTAATGATACAGATCTTTTACAATCTCTTATTTCTACAACAGAACATCTTATTAAAAATGAAAATGCTACTATTGTAAATTATATAAAAGAAGAACTTGTAGAAATGGTTCAACGAGAACAAAAAATGCTTATTTTTGAATCTCCACATCCTTTTAAATCTACTTTGGCCAGTGCGCATGAAGTTTACGTACCAGGAAGACGATCATATGAAGTTCATTTTGATACTCGATGTTCTTCCAGTAGTATGTTAGTTACATTTTATGCCGATCATGCACTTTCTAGTGTTATTACACAAGCTCCTGGATATGCATTAAATTCTATTTGTATTCGTGCACCACGTTTCTTTTTTGATGTTCGTTTAGATACTTCTACTCCCCAATGGGGATATAAAATTATAGTTTTATACGATACAGCTGTTCCACGATTTGCCGCTCATCTTCTTCGTACAATGGTATGTTCTGTTATTACAAAAGGAGTATCCGGTATGAATATATTAAATACAAATGATTGTCTAGATGGATTGGCAAATGCAAGTCGTATGAATGTTGGAATTACTCGTTGTCTTATTCTTTCTTGTATGACAGATATTCTTCTTCACATGTCTGAATATACAGAACCTATGCAACATTTAGCTCGTATGCATGATCTTCGTCGAATGTCTGAACGTTTATTTCGAAGAACATTAGGATCTCAACATTTACAAAGTCGTTTTGTTCAAGTGGTTTCAGAATTCTACGTTGCACTTAAAGATGCCGAACATTGTTGGCAAGCTATTGGAGATGGACAAAAATCCCTTCGTTATGGAAATTATGATGGTGTGACCGATACCGATTCTTTTTTACAAAAGAGGATGGAACAACGTAATTTATATAAACAACGAGAAGGATTACGAGTGACGGTTGAAAAAGACCTTCACCCTGAAAGTCTTCGTGTGGGTGTTAATCCTAACCGCACCATCTTAGTTTGGAGTGAACGGACGGGGAGTTCTGTGATTGGGGATGTCCCATTAGGTTCTGGTAGATGGTATTTTGAAGTTCGCATGATGGCAAGTGGGGATGCCTTCATTGGTGTGATTCCATCATGGGCTCAACACTGGTCAGAAGTTCCCTCCCTCGAGACTTTTGTGGCATTTAATGGAAAAACAGGTGTTTATCATGGTGTAAAGGAAATTTCTGTACCACCACGTCGGATTTGGAAAGCGAAAGATTATGTTGGAGTTGTAATGGATGGTATTCAAAAGACTTGTTCATTTATTGTGAATGGGTATGATACCGGTGTATTTTTTCGTTTTGGAACAAATGAGTCTGAAGCCGTTTCCGCTGCTGGGGCTAATCTTCAAGATGAACAAGAAGTTTCTTATCATCCTTTTTTTATGCTTGAAGAAGAAGAAGGTATTACTATAAACTTTGGTGGAGCTCACTTTGAATATGAACCTCCTAGAAATTGTTTTCCTCTCGATCCGGCAAATTTAAGACTTGGAACACTTATTCCATATAATCAAATTCGTGCTTTCCATGATTTGGCAACTTATATTGTATCCGCTGGACGTACCCCATTACCACCTTTTTGTGAAGAAGAAGCAAATCCTTTTGAAGGTTCAACCGAACGTTTTGGTCCACCAAATGTTTCACTTCATTCTACTCCAGGTGTACAAGTAAATTTACTGGTTGTACGAAATACTGGAACTAGTTTTGCCACACTACGAGCGAATTGTCAAGTTTCTGGTGGAAAATGGTATTATGAAGTTACCCTACGTTCTCAAGGATTAATGCAGATTGGTTGGTGTTCATCTAAAGATTCTAAAGAGGCAACGGTTGGCGATACACCTACCTCTTGGTCGGTGGATCTTTTTCGGCGAATGAAATGGCATGATGGAAAACCTGAACCCCTCACCGCATCACGACGATGGGTGGTAGGAGATGTGATTGGATGTGCATTAGATCTTGTAGAGCGAAAAATGATGTTCCTTTGTAATGGTAGACTTTTATGCGATACGACACTAGGTGATAGTACCTTTACAAATTTACCCATAACAATTTCTTATGAACCGGCTATTTCATTTCGTTCCGGGAATGAGGTATTATTTAATTTTGGTTCAAGTAGTTTTAAGTATAAACCAGAAGGATTTTGTGCTTTAGGAGTTCCTGATTCTTGGAATGAACGAATAGATGCATTTTATTCAACACTTCAACCATCTACGACACTTTTAAGACTTCGAGAATTAAAAAATATGTGGTTATCAACCGATTTACTAACGGTACAAGAAATATTAAAACCTTATTCTGTTTTAGTAGATGTTGTACAAGAGTATTGTAAAAATCAAAATAAGGATTTTGCTCAACTCACGGAAGAAATATGTAAAGAAATATTTCAAAAAACTTCTATTCCTATAGAAAAAGCTTGGAAATTATATAAGGTTCTTATTTCATTTTCTCGTGTAGTTCGTACTGTTATACCATTTTTAAATCTTGATACACAAAATTTAAATATATCTACGAAATTATTTTTATCATGTCGTAGTATATTATCTCCATCTTTTCGTAATGAAATGGTGGATGATATTCTTCGTGAGACAAATGTTCGATCGGAACACTTTCGTGTATCTATAAATCGAATGAAAGCTCATTCAAATAAAGGTTCATGGATGTCTTCAGTATTTGGTCAAACATTTTCATTAATAGCAGATCAACATCCACGTATTTTTCGAACAAATAAAAGATTTTGGAGTGTTTTATTTCTAGGTGAAGGATCAGAAGATGTGGGAGGACCTTTTCGAGAACATATTGGTGAAATGTGTCGAGAGTTAATGAGTACTGCATTACCTTTTTTTGTTCCAACAGCAAATAATGTGCATAATATAGGAACATGTCGTGATGCCTTTGTTCCTGCTCCATCTGCTACGAGTGCGGCTGAACTTTCAGCTTTTGTTTTCATTGGTCAATTAATGGGAGGAGCTCTTCGAAGTAGTGAACCTTTGGGACTTTTCCTTCCTCCACTTGTTTGGAAATTTCTCTGTTTTTACCCTATTATGGAATCTGATCTTGATGATGTGGATCGTATTTGTTTACAGTGTATTCGGGAATTTCGTGGTTTAAAAAATCAAGTAGGTTCTGATGACATGTTTGACGATGTTTTTGACTCTGAAACCTTTACTACGCGACTGAGCGATGGCTCTGTGAAGGAGTTGATCCCCGGTGGAGGTTCTATTCGAGTGACGCTGGAGCGGTGCGAGAGTTACGCGAATGCGCTCTCCACCGCGCGGCTGGAGGAGTCTCTTGTGCAGCTGCGGAAGATGCGGGAGGGTCTGTTGAGTGTTCTGCCGGCGGCGGTGTTGTGTCTGTTGGGCCCGGCCGAGTTGGAGCTGCGGGTGTGCGGCCGGCCGGACTACGCCGTCGCGGAGCTGCGGGACGGGGCCGTCTGCGAGGGTCTCGCCGCCGACGACCGCCGCGTCTTATTTCTCTGGCAGGCCCTCGAGGACGCCAGCGCCCTGCAGCGGCGGCTTTTCCTCCGCTTCGTCTCGGGCCGCGATCGGCTCCCCGTGCGGCTGCGCATTCTCCCGCTGGCCACGACCGGAGACCCCGACGGCGTCCTCCCCCGCGCCGCCACCTGCTTCTTCGCCCTCGAGCTTCCAGACTACTCATCCCTCGAGGTGCTCAAGGCAAAGCTCTACTACAGTATTGAGAACTGCGCCGATATCGATACCGACTTCAACCCACGAGAGGTGGACGAAAGTGAGGCACCGCAACTTATGATAGGCGTCGAAGACACAAGGCAGGATGAAATGGAATCCTCTACGTGGAGTGAAGAATAACCTCTCTCATTCAACCGGTAACACACATCTTGCTTAAAGATGATGGTCTTTGTGTGTGTGTGTGTGTGTGTGTGTTGTTATTATTATTGTTGTTGTGGTAGTGGTGGTGGGTAGGGATGGGAGGAAGAATATTTTTCTATATTGATGTTCTTTTTCTTTTTGCTTCTTTTGGTGTCTTTCTTTCACTCTTGATGTCTTTGGTGCTGAGAGTCATTTTGCTTCGGATTAACAGAAATTTTTTTTTTTTCCCTTCCTCCTCCCACTCCTCCTCCTCCCTACCTTCGCACGCATACAAGCACACATCCACAGGTTCTGCTATCTATCTATCTAAGATAAACAGATAGTGTTGATGTTTTTTTTTTTTGTTTTTGCTTTGTTTTCTCCTTCTGGATATTGTTACTGGAATGATGTCATTTTTTTTTTTCTTTTCTTAATGACGTACAGACTATTCTTGTTTTTATTTTTATCATTTTTTTTTTTTTCTTTTGCTTTTCTATTCTTTCTTCTTGATCTCCTTTCTTTTATTGTGTGTATACTCTTGAAGATCTTTGATCAGATGAAGGGATTAACTTTTTTTGTTTATTTCTTTCTATTGCTGTTGCTGATAGCAGCACACATAGTAATCGGTGCAGATCATATACAAGTTCATTCCGTATTTCCTCCCATGTTACAGAATTACTGGGAAAATGGAATGCGTTTTTGGACTTTTGGATTAAATACAGTTGTAACAGATAACTACGTTCGACTGACGGAAAGTGCACCGAATGCTAAGGGATACCTATGGAATCGACATTCAAATCATATGGAGGCTTTTGAATTGAATGTTACTTTGCAAATGCGAAAACGAAGTTCTCCCATGTTCTCTGGAACGAAAGAAGGTGGTATGGGTATTTGGTATACCACGGCAGAAAATTTTTCTAGTAGTGCTGATACTCGATTATTTGGGTTTGCCCGACGTTTTTTTGGTATTGGTGTGTTGTTGTCCCACTCTGACGAAATTTCTCTCCTCGCTAGTAATGGGGATATTGATTTTGACGTTGAATCGATACAGCAACAGCGTCACGGGTATTGTCGTGTTCCGGCATTGGGTGAACTTCACCTTACGATTACCATTCGTTATAATAGCAATAGTATGGATGTGCTGTACGTTTATCATCCAAATGACGAACCACAACCGTCAGATTATGTTCGTGCGATTTTCTGCGCTTCCACACCTGCACCTCCACTCAATGGCAGTTATACATTTGGAGTTACAGCCGCTAATTCGGCAACGGCTCAAGCCACCCATGAGATCCATAGTGTTATTATGACACCACTCTCTGATAAAGAGCATCACGCCGATGAGGAAAAGAAAGCGGGCCAGGTTCATCTCTTTACTATGGATGAAAAAGAAGCAAATCAAGAACTTTTGGGAAATATGGCCTCAAAGGAAGGAGTTAGGTCATGATCTAGACAAAGCATATCTTTTCTAGTTACGGTCGTAGTTGCGAAAAAAAAAAAAATTTTTTTTTTTTCTTTATTTCTCATTTTGCTCTTTTTAACTTTTTCTTCTTGCTATATATATATATATATGTGTGTGTATGTGTGTATGTGCCTGGTTCTACTTTTAGGAAAAATAACGACTGTACATCCAAGTATTTCAGCGTTTCTTTATTTGTTCCCCTCCCCATGCATTCTTGCCATATCGAAAAAGAAAAAAAACATAACACTTTAAGGTGATTTACCCTTTCTATCATTTGTTTTTTAAAAATTATTTCTATATCCTTTCGGTTTTGTTTTCTTTATTACTTTAACAATCATAATAATAATTATTCTTGTTTTTTATTTATTTTTATTGTTTCTATTTTTATTGTTGCTGTCCTTGAAATCATTTAGAGGAACACAAAGGACGGCGTAAAAAAAAAAAAAAAAACGAAAAAAGTAGTAGAGACATAAAAAAAAAAAAAGATGGGAGGAGGAGATGTGGTTGTTCCATTTTGTGAATCAGTAGATGCCTATGTGAAGAAGGGAACAGGGATTGATATAGCATTAAAGGCCATGTTAGGCATGTCTCGCCTAGTCTCAATTCACGGCAGTTGCGAGGAGACGCGTGAGAACTATGCTCAGTTTGCGCGTGCCGTCGTTAACTGCCGCATGTTGATCAATCACTTTCGGTACCTCACATCATTTATGAACGCCGTTGATGTTTATAAAAAGAGAGAGGGTCCAGTTTTACCTTGGTTACTTCTTATAGGGTCCTTCTTCTTCCGTTCACTGGAACAAGTTTTTGGAGATCTTAACTACTACCAAATGGTTTGTATGCACCATTGGAACCGAACCCGGTTAAGCCTCGGTTATTGGTTTTTTAAATCACTTTCTTTGACCTGTGGCTTTTTACATGAACTTTTACGGATGAAGTCTGCATTAACTTCACCCCAATGGAAGAAACGAACCCCAAAGGAACGTTCAGAATTTCTCAAGGCAGAGATTATTTCACTCACTCGCTACATTTGTGATATGATTGTGTACTACCAGTGGGTCCCATGGTATAATCCCAACAAGACCTTACAATACTTCTGCGGTGCACTCTGCGGTTCACTTGGTTCCTATACCTTCTGGAAGGAAACTCAGGCAGCGCGTTTGGCAGCAGCGAAAAAGGCATCTCAGCCTAACGGTGTATTGAATGGAAACAAAACAGAATAGTAAGTCTTGTAAAAGGCCATGCAATTGCCCAATCACAGCAAGATTCGATAATGAACAATAAAGTGAATAATAATAATAATAATAATAATAATAATAATAATAAAATGAGAGGACAATTTTCTGTGTATGTGTGTGTGTAGGTCTGTCTGTCTGTCTGTCTGTCTGTGTGTGTGTGGGTTGGGGAATATGAGCCCAGCAAGAATAGCAACAACAACAACGGCATAGAGATACGTCCAGGGAAGCTTGAAAAAAACAACAACAAAACCCCCCTCAAAAAAACAAATCAAAATTTGTTGGACACATATTACTTGTGATGTATCTTCCCGAGATTTAAGAGAAGGGGTGATGGGGATGGCTATGGATGAATGGGGTGGTGTGTGGGAAGGCCAACTCTCATGGCTAGAAAAATGAAAGAAAAAACGGAAATAGAGGGGGAATGAGGTGAAGGAAAAAAAAAAAAAAAACCCCTCAAAGTAAATATAAAGTAATATACACCCTATTAATAACGAGTGAATTCAATTACACGGTTCTTAGCCTCGGAGCACCTTGCAATCCATCATAGTCACACGTTACTTCTTTTTATGCTGAGGGTTCGGAAAAGAAAAAAAAAAAGGAAAAATACAAAAGAGAAGAAGATAGACAATGCAATCTACATATGTGTCTGTGTTTAACAGCGTGTTTTGCTGGCTGTGGAAATTAAAATTTAACCTCACAAAGGGAACACTGGTGGTATGAGCACTGTGCGTCCACTCACTCTTTTCGTGACTGTAAAACAAGATGCAGGTCTCTTAACGGATAAACTGTTAATAACGGTGAGTTTGGTGAGGGATGGGAGGAGGGGAAAAAAAAAAAAAAAGAACAAGGTTGTGCAAAAAGGAAGAGCTCAGACAAAAGGAACTATAAAATAATAAAAGAAAAAATAAAAAGAGAGAGAAATGATACAGCAAAAGAAAAACAAAAAGAATAAAAACAGCCACAATCAGGTTTTTAGTGCCTGTTCTCTTGTTGCAGTTTCTCTCTGGACTTCTTTCTCTTACATATCTTTCTTTTGCAATGGGTGTGCACGCACAGTGTCTTTTCGACGCTCTGCAAGACTGTGTTGAAGAAGGTGTGTGTGGGTGATAGTGGTCGTCTATATCCTGTGTGTGTGTGTGATTAAAAAAAAAAAAAAGGAAAGTAAATGAAATGAATATCAAAAATAACAGCAACAACAACAACACACACAAAAAAA
>NW_021639876.1:173450-184282 GCF_002087225.1 Trypanosoma theileri
TATATATATATATATATATATATATATATATATATAATCTGTATTTGTATATATACATGTTTGTGTATATTATATTTTTATATATTTTTTTTTTGTTCTTTTTCTGCTGTAGTTTATGTCATTAGGATAGGGCGAAGAAACATGGAAAACTGTGCTCATCCATTAATTGGTCAGTTACAGCCTATTTTCAGCGAGCTACAATCGAGCACAGTTGCCACACTTCAGTCTGTTATATTAAAACTGAAATACATCATTGAAGACGAGGGTTATAATTTCTTTCGAGGCGGTGGAGGTAATCAATATGGGGCATCCAATGCAGGAGTTCCTAACTGGATTAACGCCCAAGTAAAGGAATTATTTAGTAAATCTTCTACTCAACTCGCAGGAGTTCTATGTGCGAAGGCCTTACTGGATGTTGAATACATGGCGGCTAATGGATCAACTCAATTTTTTCTAGAGTTGTTGGAAAGTTCAGTAAAAGCAAACGATCATGTGGTATCTGAAAAGGCAGCTGAAGTATGGGGTCTTCTTCTTAAGAATAGTGGTAGTTTTGCAGAGAGAACTGCTGATTTGCGTCTTAAAAGTTGCATTAGCGACCTTAAAGAAGGAAAAAGTACGGTGGATAAGGTTTCCTCTTGTTTATTTCTCCATCAACTTTTAATACACACACCATCAGCTTTTGTACCGTATTCAGATATTGTTATTGAGAGACTTCATATGGTGTTGCATGATCCATCAGAACGTGTACGGGAAAGTGCTGCAGACGCTTTACAACATGCACTTTCCGTAATGAATACATCTGGAGATGCAAATAATATTAAAAAATGTCAAGAGTTTTTCTTGACAGATTCTTTACGAATATTAGACTCTAAAAAAAGAGAAGAACAACATGGAGGAATAAAATGTTTTAATGCTATACTTACTTCTATTACAAGGGAATCAGCATCCTATGGTCCTAGAGTATCCCTTTCCTCTTCTTCTTTGCGTTGTATAAATGAAATTTGGCAATTTGTGAATATACATATATCCGAACCGAATACTCCTCCTGATATTAGGCGAGAACTTATGGATTCCCTTATTCTACTCGCAGCATATGATCCTATAACTTTTAAAGAACGTTCCATTCGAGAAGTTTTGGCAACCGCATCTGTTGTATTTCGATCGACATCAAGTTATGATGAGAAGGCTATGATGTTTTTAGGAGTTGGAAAACTTTCAGCAATATTAAAAGATCATGTTAAAATATTTTTAGATCATATGATGCCTTATATTGAAGAAGGACTTACTAGAAATAATAAAGGTGATCGTTGTTTAGAAGCTGTAACATGCTTTGCCACCTTTGCAGAAGTAAATCCTGCCGCCGTACGGCCATATCTTCGACAAATTTTAGCTTCTCTTTTCTCTGGTCCACCTACAGTTGGATTTGCAAAAGATATTGCACGGATATGTGCGGCTTTTCCAGAATTACGATCAACATGTCTTTCAAAAATGTTGGAATCCACAAAGGCACAATTACTTCACACTTATCATCGTCTTTCCCATGGTGTAAGTGAGTATGATGCGGAAGCGGGATTTCCTTTACAAAGTTTAAGAGCTTTAAGTACATTGGATTTTAGGGGATACTCTACTCTACCATTTCTTTGCGATGCCGTTATTCGTTATGTTTCTTTTCCACATGAGGAATTACGTCGAGCGGCAATTAATCTTTGCTTTAAACTTGTTCTTTCTGGTTGTATGGGTCCACAATCACCGTGTAAGTGGACACAAGAGGGTGTTGTACTTCATCATGGTCGTGATCATACACGACTTATTAATACCGTAATAGAAAAACTTGTAAACGCTGCTGTTTCAGATCCAGAAAGTGATATACGTTTACATACATTGGAAAGTTTTACAGAAGAATTAGATCACACATTAGCCCTTCAAGAAGTTGTGAGTTCTTTATTTCCAGCTTTATATGATAAACATCAGAATCGATTAGCCGTTGCACGACTGTTAGGTCGTGTCTCTCGTAGGAATCCTGCTCATATATATCCCATGATGAGAAAAATTATGGTCCAATGTGTAACGGAGATCCAATTCTTTGAACACCCTAAAAAACAAGAACAAGCCTTTTCTATTTTAGGAGCTATTATAGAATCTGCACCTGGATTGGGTAAACCATACGTATCATCTCTACTTAAGAGTTGTGTTGTGCGATTACATGAATCCTCACAACAACCGGCTGTGTTAACGGCACTTCTCTCATGTGTTGGAAAACTTGTTCGATATGCAGAAGGGGATGATGTTCGTGTTGCCGCTAGTATACGTCCAACCGTTGTACAACACATTTTAGATTCATCCCATTTACCAAAAAAACGAGAAGCTTTGCGAACACTTGGGGATATTGTTCGAGCCACTAGAGATGTTAACGTTTTTGAAGATCATCCAGAACTTCTTTCTGTACTTCTTCAAGCTCTTCATGGTGGTTTTAAAGAAGCCTGGCCTGTTCGAAATGATGTTCTCCAACTTATGGGAATTATTGGTGCTGTTGATCCTATTCGAGTAAAAGAGATTCATCGTAAATCAAGAGTTAGTGATATTGGTAAAGAAGTAATGCCATTTTTTGGATTTCGTGGAGAAGATTCAATTGCTCAGACAGTTGTAAATAACGTATTACATATTCTTTCTTTACCTTCTTTAACAGATGATCAGAGTGTACGTGCAGTACGAGTTGTTGTAAACATTCTTTCATTAAAGGAACTCTCGCCTAATTGTCTTGTGACAAGTTATGCTAGTATCATTTCATCAATCTTAAAACAAGTACGTATACAAGTACGAAAACGTGAGGAAATCTTGAAGTTACTTACTTCACTTGTTTCTCATATAAAGGATTATGTACGACCACATCTTGATGAGCTCACTTCAACCGTTGCAACTTTTATATCGACTTCTGATATCTCTGTTCTTACTGAAGTTCTTGCTTTACTAAAACAGATAAGAAGATCTATTCGAGAAGAATTTAGACCATACTTGTCCTCTCTTCTTGTTCCAATTTTAAATGTTGTGGAAGAGAATCCACAAGCAACGAGTGAAAAAGTTTTTGATTTTTTCGCTGCGATGGGATCACTTTTGGAGGATCATTTACACAATGTTTTACCAGTAGTGTGTAATGTTATTGTAAACACTTCATTTTCAGTTACATCTAGGAAAGACGCTATATCTACACTTATAAGTTTCGCAAAACAACTTTCTAATCTTAATTCTCATGCCTCTCGCTGTATTCACTGTCTTTGTCGTGTTTTGAAAGAAAAAGATGGTATTAAGTTAGAAAATGAAGATTCCCTTGGTGATATTGCTTTAACAGCTCTTTGTGCTATTGCCCAAAATTTAGGAAAACGATTTGAAATGTACACCCCAATGGTTTTTCCTGTTGTGGCTAGTTACTATGGAGGAATGGGTGATAAGTATAAGCAATTCTGTAGTATTTTATGGGAAATTATTAGCATGAGGAAACATCCAGAGGTATGTGGATATCAGAATGATAATAGTGCAATACGATCTTCTCTTTCTCATCTTGATAATAATAATAATAATAATAATAATAATAATAATAATAATACTAATACTAATACTAATACTAATACTACTACTACTACTACTACTACTACTACTACTAATAATAATAATAATAATAATAATAATAATACTACAGAGTTTGATTGGAATGGTTCTTTTGGTGCTTCTGATGCTGTTGTTCGTTTGCATATTACCTTACCAAAACTGGACGGATCAAATGAAGAAGATTGGAATCACTGGCTACTACGACTTGCAGTCAGTTTACTGCGATCAAGTCCTTCACCTTCGCATCGATGTGCATTAGCTCTTGCTGAGTTACATGAACCTTTTGCACGACAGATGTTACACTCTGCATTTGCTACTTGTTATGCTAAAGTGGATGAGAATACCAGACGTGAAGTTGTTGTTTTGTTAAATAAAGTTCTACGTGGACCACGGGTACCATCGGAAGTATTACAGGAACTTTTAAACTTATCAGAGTATATGGAACGTCTTGAAATTCGTCTTAGAGCACATGGTAAAGAAGATGGAATAAATTCTTCTAATTTGAGACTTTTTGACCTTTCAACATTAATGGAAAGTAGTGAAAAATGTAATTTATACTCTAAGGCTCTTCATTACGTGGAAATTGAATTTTTTGAAACCATTAGAGACTATGAACGTAGTGTACTTCGTGGAATTCCTAAACAGCTTCCTAATGAGACACGAAAAAGTCTTTTACATCTTTGTGAAAAAAGTATTTATTTATGTAGTCTTTTAGGACAACGAGAAAGTGCTAATGGAGTATTAAAATTTATTCAACAAAACTTTTCAATGCTTACAGGACAAAAAGTAACAGAACTTTCTCAAATGATGGATGCCCAACTCTTTGACAAATTACAATGGTGGTCACAAAGTCGTATGGCATATGAAAGACGTCTTCAACAGGAACCAAATGAAGTTTCTAATATGGTAGGGTTAATGAAAGCATTAGATGCCTTGGGATGTTATCCTCAAGTACTTGATATGTGGAAAATATTTATTTCACGAGTAAGCAAAAAAGATGTTAGTGAATTAGCTCCTATGGGGGCTCATGCTGCGTGGCTTATGAGACGTTGGGAGGATATGGAACAAATTACTACTTTTATGACGGAAGAAGGATACATTGGAACAACTGCGGTTTTCTACAAGGCAGTACTTGCAACATGGAAGAAAGATTCTCGTGAAGCCGATAGACTTATTAAATTATGCCGTAAACGCTTAGATTCTGTATTTTCAGCTCTTGTGGCTGAAAGTTATGATCGAGCCTATGGTCTTTTTATTGGTATACAACAACTTAGTGAACTGGAAGAACTTTCACTGGCGGCACGTAATCCACAAAGTGTTAGTCATTGGCAAGAGTTGTGGGAAAAACGACTCCAGACAATGGCATATGATGGATGGCCTGGTACGTTAGCTGATCATACATTAATGATTCCACCTTCACAGGAATTGGATATGTGGCTTCGTTTTGTTAGCCTTAGTCGAACAAATGGTCGAGAACGTGTTTCAGATGAAGTTTTATGTGAACTTTTAGGGAATCAATCTATTGAATCTGCAATTGAAAATAAAATTCCACAACCTGCAATTGCTTTAGGAGCTTTTCAGCATCTCTATGAAACAAATCAAAAAGAACGAGCTATTGAATTGTTAGAACAGTATGTTGAAAAAATTGAACAAGTAAATATGCAGCTTGTTAATCGTGATCGAGAAGATTTAGCTCTTTGTCATGCCAAACTAGCGGAGTGGTTGGCTCATCGTAAGAAAACTCAGTATTCAATGAAATCATGGCAAAATATTATGCGTCATTTACATTGTGCTACAGAGTTAGATAGCAAAAATGGAACCATTTGGCATACTTGGGCTCGTTTACATCATGAAGATGCTATGAAAGTTTTACCTGGAAAATCTACCCCTGATATTGAAAATATTTTATGTGCTATTAATGGATACCTTCGAAGTGTATTTCTTTCTCAGGAATTAGAAGACACTCTTGGATTTCTCTCACTTTGGTTTGCCTATGGTTCAGTACCAACTATACAAGGAAATTCTAGTATCAAGACTGGAATTCAACAAGTTAACCCAACCGTGTGGCTTAAAGTAATACCTCAAATTATTGCTCGTATCTACTCTCGTGATACACCTGTAGCGGAATCAGTCTGTCTTCTATTATTTATTATAGCAAAAGCTCACCCACAGGCTATTCTATATAGTTTGAATGTTGCCAATACAAGTCATCAAGGAAAGAATTCTGGTGAAAATGTTGAACGACAAAAAGGAACTCAGCGTGTACTTGCACGAATTACAGAATCTCATCACAATGGGAAGGCAATGGTTCATGATGCTGCCCTAGCTTGTAGAGAACTAGTAAGATGCGCTGTATTATGGCCAGAATTGTGGATAGATGAACTAGAAAAGGCATGGTTTCAATGGGAAAAAGACAAAGATGCACGTAATGTTATTCTTTCATTAAGACCTTTACTGACACAATTAGAAACCCCAGAAACTATGGCAGAATCACACTTTTCAGATGAATTTGGAGAACTTCTTGGAGAAGCTTTTGACTGTGTTGAAAAAGCTATATCATCGGGACGAGAAAGTTATATGGAAGAAGCATGGAGTAGGTTCCGAGCAGGAGCTAAGAGGATGGGAGAACAGATTAAAGGTATGTCATCACTAGCTTTACAATTGGTAAGCCCGCGATTGTTGCAAAATGGGAAAGATTTATCCCTAGTTGTACCTGGACAATACAAGGAAAATGGAAACTATCCAGGAATCGCTTACTTCCAAAGCGTATTAAAAGTAATGAATTCAAAACAGCGTCCGAGACGTATTTTTATTAATGGCTCAGATGGAGTTTTATACAAGTTTTTATTAAAAGGTCATGAAGACCTCCGTTTAGATGAACGAGTAATGCAGTTACTAGGTTTTGCAAATACTATTTTAGAGAAACACTCAGTAACAAAACGTTATGAATGTCTTATTCAAAACTATTCTGTTACACCACTTAGTGATAATGCTGGTCTTGTAGGATGGGTAGATCATTGTGACACTTTACATCAAATTATCAAAGAGTATCGGGTTCATTCTAAATATCTAAGCACAGAACTTAACCTTATGCGAAGTATGTATGATGATTTGCATCATCTTACGGTTATTCAGCATGTAGAACCTTTTGAGTTTGCATTAGAGAATACTGAAGGTGCAGATCTTGTTCGTTCCTTATGGATGAAGGCTCCTAGTGCAGAAACATGGCTGGAAAGACGAACAACATATGTTTGTTCTCTAGCTACTATGTCAATGGTAGGTCATATTTTAGGACTGGGTGATCGTCATCCATCAAATCTTATGATTCATGCATTCAGTGGTAGGGTAGTTCATATTGACTTTGGTGACTGCTTTGAAGTTGCACAAAATAGAAGCACTTTCCCTGAAAAGGTACCCTTCCGCCTTACGCGGATGCTTGTTAGGGCTATGGAGATGGGGGGTATAGAGGGTCTTTTTCGTCATGGATGTATCAAAGTGATGAGCGTTTTGCGTGAAGAGGGAAGTAGTTTACTGGCACTCTTGGAGGCATTTGTTCACGATCCGCTGGTTTCTTGGTGGTGTGATGAGGTGCAAAGTGGTGTAAACGGAAATGTGGATGAAACCTCTGCAGGGCCAAATTCGGTGAGAGGATCATTACGAACCACAGACGAAGATTACAGTGTGGGGAGTCTTCAGGCAACTCAACGGTCCGTGCAGCGTCGTGCGGGTACCCAATGTGAGGATAACCAAGGAGATGAGGCTGCACTCCAGCAGACTCGAAAGGCTAAAAGTGTTGTGAATCGCATAAAGGAAAAATTAGAGGGGTTCGACTTTCCCCAAGTTCGACAAAGTCGTGACGATGAAGGTTTCACAGTGGAGGAGCAGGTTTCGAGACTGATTGAGGAAGCCACTTCAAATGAAAACTTGTGTGTTCAGTACTCTGGATGGTGTCCTTTTTGGTGAAGTGGTGAAATGGTGAAGGTTGCTTCTGAGAAAAGGAAGGACTAAAAGAGAAAAGGAAAAAGAAAAAGAAAAAGAAAAACAAAAACTCTGTATGAAGAAACATGCAAGAAAGAAGGATGAAATTGAGTTCATCGGTATGCAACATTCTATAAAAGTGTTACAAATACCCACTTTTCATAAAGCTTTCTTACTTGGAAAACCACAGGATATTTTGGTTTTTTCTTCTTTTTTTTCTTTTTCTTTTCTTTTCTTTTCTTTTTCTTTGTGTTTTTATAATGCTCTTCTAATTTACATGACTTTGTTTTCTGTTTTTCTCTAGTTGTACACGAAACTTGTACGGTTCTGCAATACCACTTCTTCCCTCTCCTTCCACTTCCATTCCCACTCTATATCTTTTCTCATACTACCATCTATGTTACATTAGTGATACCCACCAAGTGAGAGAGCGCACATACACACTTACTCATCAGATGGCAGACGAGATCCAGGTCGAGAAGCAGGTGGAAGAAACCCCCATCGCCAGGATGGTGGATGCAGAGCCTGAAACCCTTAAGGATGCTATTCGCATCGTCGTGCGCAAATCACTGGAGGTAAACGGACTTGTCCGTGGTCTCTCCGAGGTTGCCCGCGCTCTCTACCGCCGCACAGCACACATGTGCCTTCTCGCAGCTGACTGCGAGGATGAGGAGTATAAGAAGCTCATCAAGGCATTGGCCACCCAGGGAAACATTGACTTTGTGGAGGTCGAATCACGTGAGGAGCTTGCAGAATGGGCCGGTCTTCAAAAGACAAAAGGAGACGGTAGTGTAAAGACCTTCAAGTGTTCGTGCGTTGCTATAAGGGATTTTGGAGAACGTACAAAAGCTCTTGAAATGCTACTTGGTCAACTCGCAAATTAAAAAAAAAAGCAAGATGTTTCTCTCTTAAAGTGGTTACACAAGCATTCTCTTTATCATTTCACTAAGTATACTTTTTTTTTATAACTTAAATCTGGTATATTCCTGCATTATAATACTTTAATTACAATTGTTTCACTTTACATTTTCCCTCTATCCCTAACAAAATCAAAATCAAACCTTATTCTCTCACTCTTCCTCTTTAAAAGAAATTTTCAACCAAAACGTAGTTTAATAGACACCTAAGGTTTACATTGATTATAGTTTTAAGGTAGTCTTTATTTTTACTCATTATGATCAACAATATCAATTGACAACCACTGCGAAAAACCTCCATTTCAAAAAAACTACAGCCCCGCTCCGCAGACGTTCCGAAAAACACACTAAAAAAAAAGAAAAAAAAAACAAAAAAAAAAACCTCTATTCCTTATTACAATCACGACTTTTTTCAACAATCAAAATGAAAATGAATGTTTTTTTTTTCGTTTTATAAATATACTCAGATGTGTGGTCGCCATCTTTCTGCGATATTTTACGTCCGTTTTGCTCTGTTCTTTCATTGGTTCTCCGTTTATTTTTTTTTTTTTTCATTGCCTTTACCCTCCCTCGCATTTGCGTCATTTCATTTCTTTTTTTACGTAGATATTAACCGCAATAATATTATCTGCGACAAGCGAAAGTAAAGCACACTCAAAAAAAAAAAGGCTCCGAGAAGAAACATGACGACGGCTCCTGTTGAGTACCCTATTGAGGAGAAAGGACCTGACGATGCACCCGTAACATCAGACGAGGCCCCTGCATTCTGCTCACTGGAGAATCTGAAGGTTGCACAGGTGCAGGTGGTTGGCGGTGGTTTAACCGGCTTATCAATCGGCTTCGTTGGTGTGTACGCCAACTTCTATCTGACCTCTACAGACTGTTCACTGTACAAATCAGATACGGCCTGCAGCACAGTAAAAAATGCGCAATGTGCATGGAACACCACAACAACTACATGCGGGTGGAAGGACTTCACGTGCAGTGCCACGTACAACACTGAGGCTGCGTGCCTCGCAGACGACAGATGCCACTGGGTGTACAGTGATAAGATTTGTAAGAATCCGGTTGGATACAGTTCGACCTACCTCGGGATCTTCGCTGGTTCCGGTGTAGTCAGTGCATTTTTCGGATGCATTTTTGCTGGGAAGTTCATATCACGATTCGGGCACAAGGTGTCATTTTTGGTTATTGGCATCGTTTGTATTATTGGATCGGTAATGTGCCACATTGCTACCGCTGTAAATCAGTTCTGGGTGCTGTGCGCTGGTCGTTTTCTGCTTGGTCTCGTACTGGGTCTCGCAACTGTTGTTGCCCCAGTGTACGTTGACCAGAACGCACACCCGAAGAACTCCAAGATGGATGGTGTGCTGCTCCAGGTGTTCAGCGCATTCGGTATCATGTTTGCTGCTTTGATGGGGTTGGCCCTCGGACAAAGCATCAATTTTGAGAAGGATGCAAGAATGGTTGATCGAATGCAGGGCTTCTGTGCCTTTCCGACGTTGCTGTCGGTGATAGTTCTTGTTATTGGCATCTTCTTGAAGGAGAGCAAGACCAAGTTCGTTGGTGAAACTGGAGCTGGTGAAGATGCACTTGACCCAAATGAATACAGCTTCATGCAGATGATCCGACCTCTGGTGATGGGGACTGTGGCTGCGGTGGCGATGCAGTTCACTGGTTACAATGCTGTGATGAATTATGCGCCGATTATCATGGGGAGCTTGGGGATGCAACCTCTTGTGGGTAACTTTGTGATAATGCTGTGGAACTTTGTGACGGCACTGGTTGCAATCCCGCTTGCCTCATGCTTCACGATGCGTCAGCTGTTTGTTGCGACCACTCTTGTGGGATCTGTTGCATGTTTGTTCCTGTGCGGTGTCCCTGTGTATCCTGACGTTGCATCAACAAACGTGAAGAACGGTGTTGCAATCACTGGGATTGCTGTGTTCATTGCTGCGTTTGAGTTTGGCCTTGGTCCGTGCTTCTTCGTACTGGCTCAGGATCTGTTCCCGCCATCGTTCCGTCCGAAGGGTTCCTCCTTCATGATACTTCTTATGCTTGTTTTTACTTTTGTCATCAGTGTGTGCTACCCGATTGCGACGAACGGCATCTCTGGCGGTCCGTCTGGTAACCAGGACAAGGGCCAGTCAATTGCCTTCATTTTCTTTGGTTGCATTGGTTTGGTGTGCTTTGTCGTGGAGTTGTTCTTCCTGTTCCCTTGGAAGGGGAGCGATGCGAAGGCTACTGATGCTGAGTTTCCAGTGGAGATTGATGAACAATCACCAATTGAGGTTGCCACTCCTCAGAACCGACGGGTAGCATGAGCGGCGTTAC
>NW_021639876.1:185129-187774 GCF_002087225.1 Trypanosoma theileri
TACCCTCCCTCGCATTTGCGTCATTTCATTTCTTTTTTACGTAGATATTAACCGCAATAATATTATCTGCGACAAGCGAAAGTAAAGCACACTCAAAAAAAAAGGCTCCGAGAAGAAACATGACGACGGCTCCTGCTGAGTACCCTATTGAGGAGAAAGGACCTGACGATGCACCTGTAACATCAGACGAGGCCCCTGCATTCTGCTCACTGGAGAATCTGAAGGTTGCACAGGTGCAGTTGGTGGGCGGCATGCTAAGTGGTTTCTCAATCGGTTTTGTGGCTGTGTACGCCAACTTCTATCTGACCTCTACAGACTGCTCAGTGTATAAGGCAATTAATGGATGTGACACTGTGCCGAACGCGCAATGTGCATGGAACACCACGTCAGCTACATGTGGGTGGAAGGACTTCACGTGCAGTGCCACGTACAACACCGAGGCTGCGTGCCTCGCAGACAAAAAGTGCCACTGGGTGTACAGTGATAAGTATTGTAAGAATCCGGTTGGATACAGTTCGACCGATAGCGGTATCTTTGCTGGTGCGATGATTGTCGGAGCCATGATTGGCTCGATGTTTGCTGGGCGATTCGCTTCACGGTTCGGGCACAAGGTGTCATTTCTGGTTGTTGGGATCGTTGGCGTCGTGTCGTCGGTGATGTACCACGCGTCTGCTGCCGCGAATCAGTTCTGGGTGCTGTGCGTTGGTCGATTGCTGATTGGTATCGTGCTCGGTCTTGTTCCCGTTGTCTGCCCGATGTATGTTGACCAGAACGCACACCCGAAGAACTCCAAAGTGGTTGGTGTGCTGTTCCAGGTGTTCCAAACATTCGGTATCATGCTTGCTGCTTTGATGGGGTTGGCCCTCGGGTACAGCGTCAATTTTAAGAAGAACGCGGACGCAAGGATGGTTGGCCGTATGGAGGGATTCTGTGCATTCTCGACGCTGCTGTCTCTGCTCATGATTGTGCTTGGTATTTTCTTGGGCGAGAGCAAGACAACATTTATTGGAGGAACTGGAGCTGGTGAAGCTGCACTTGACCCAAATGAATACGGCTACATGCAGATGTTAGGCCGCCTTATTATGGGTGCGGTGGTAGCTGGGACGTTACAGTTTACTGGTATCAACGCTGTAATGAATTATGCGCCGACGATCATGGGCAGGCTGGGGATGGAACCTCTTGTGGGTAACGCCGTGGTGATGGTGTGGAACTTCGTGACGACACTGGTTGCAATCCCACTTGCTTCTTGCATAACTATGCGTCGACAGTTTATTATGTGTTCGCTCGTGGCATCTCTTGCATGTTTGTTCCTGTGCGGTGTCCCTGTGTATCCTGGCATTGCATCTACAAATGCGAAGAACGGTGTTGCGATAACTGGGATTGCTGTGTTCATTGCTGCGTTTGAGTTTGGTATTGGGTCCTGCTTTTATGTATTGGCTCAGGATCTGTTCCCGCCATCGTTCCGTCCGAAGGGTTCCTCTTTTGTACAGTTCGTGCAGTTCACATTAAACCTTATCATCAACGTATGCTACCCGATTGCGACGGAAAGGATGTCTGGCGGTCCGTCTGGTAACCAGGACAAGGGTCAGTCAATTGCCTTCATTTTCTTTGGCGGATTTGGTCTGGTGTGCTTTGTCCTCGAGGTGTTCTTCCTGTTCCCTTGGAAAGAGAGCGATGCGAAGGCCCCTGCTGAGGATCTTCCAGAAGAGATTGAGGAAGATTCACCAATTGAGGTTGCCACTCCTCAGAACCGACGGGTAGCATAGCGGCGTTACGTGCCATCATGCGAAATATGTATGTATCAACACACAAGGATAGATCTGGAAGGAGAAGACGGCCAAATGGCTCTTCGTGGCTCCCAAGCTGCAGATGTTCCCCCACCCCACCCCTCTCCTGTGGAGGTGTTGCCTCAAATGGCTTTGAAGGGATTGTGGGAGGAAACAACAAGTGCAAGCTTCACAGCCAAATATTGTGATAAGCGGTAATAAATTATTTATTTCTTTTGTTTTTTGTTTTTTCTCCTTTCTCTGTTCATTGTATGAGATTTATATATTATTTTGTAAAACGTGTGTTCTTTTTTTTTAAGTACTGAATTTTGTTTTTTTGAATTTTTCCCTGTCAGTAAATAATTTAACTCTTTTTTTTTTCTTTTGGTGAAAATTGAGTGGTCATTTATTTTCTTATGGTCTGCTAACGCTTACTTTAATGATAATTTTTGTTTTTAGGTTGTAGAGAGTAAAATTGATTGAAAATAAAGAGAAATGGTCACACCTCCTGTAATGAAATATTTGTCTCCATAGTATTTTGTCCACTAACGTTTATATGACTTCCAACCGTAATTTGTGAGATGGTGTGGTGATTATGAACCGTTTTTTTCAATTCTGCGCCAAGACGTCATTGAAGAAAGATTTTTTTTCGTCTTGTATTTTTTTTTTTTTTCTGGGTGTGGGTATTTGAGCGTTCCTCTATATATCATGCAATGCTGCATGCCGGTAATGTAGTATTCTTTTTTTACGACCCGTTTTGGGTAAGAGCTTACCTGTGCAATCTTAACTAACCCATGCCTGGTCAACTTTGTTTGTTTGGTCTTTGAATATCCGTTGCCTTTACCCTCCCTCGCATTTGCGTCATTTCATTTCTTTTTT
>NW_021639876.1:189672-193135 GCF_002087225.1 Trypanosoma theileri
TTGCCACTCCTCAGAACTGACGGGAGCATGAGCGGGGCGTTACTTGCCATCATGCGAAATATGTATGTATCAACACACAAGGATAGATCTGGAAGGATAAGACGGCCAAATGGCTCTTCGTGGCTCCCAAACTGCAGATGTTCCCCCACCCCACCCCTCTCCTGTGTAGGTGTTGCCCTCAAATGGCTTTGAAGGGATTGTGGGAGGTTACACGAACGTAGTTGGTATTTCGAAATTATGATTGTTTTTTTTTTTTATCACGTTGTGAATAGCTTGTTGTTGTGGTGGTTGTTTTTTCTGTTTGGACATTTTTAATTTTAATTTTTTTTTTTTTTTTGGGGGGGGGGGGGGTTCTAGATGGTGATAATATGATTATAGTTAAGACCGTAGAAGTGAAAGTAGAAACGTTTTTATATTTGGGCGTGAACAGGTTTTTTTTTTTGTTGTACTCCTTTTATAGGGATTGAATGTGTTGATATTGTGTCGATGTAGGTTAGATTGGAAGTGACAGTATCTATATGCTGTTAGAGTCCTAATATTTTGCATCTGTTACTGTTGCTCTCTTTTTTCGTTACGGTTTTTTTTCAGTTACATGCTTATTCGTTTTTTTTTTTTTTTTTTGCATTTTACGGATTGTAGGGAATTCCTTTGCTATTTACCTTATGCTAATATTATTTCATATTATTCTATGGCTGTACAACTGTACTCGCTTTTTTTAAAAAGAAAAACTTTTTTTTTGAGTTTTGTATTTGTTACGGGGTTTGTTATTTATCGTAACGGCCCCACGCCTGGTCAACTTTGTTTGTTTAGTGTTTGAATTTTTATTGCCTTTACCCTTCCTTGCACTTGCGTCATTTCATTTCTTTTTTACGTAGATATTAACCGCAATAATATTATCTGCGACAAGCGAAAGTAAAGCACACTCAAAAAAAAGGCTCCGAGAAGAAGCATGACGACGGCTCCTGCTGAGTACCCTATTGAGGAGAAAAGACCTGACGATGCACCCGTAACATCAGACGAGGCCCCTGCATTCTGCTCACTGGAGAATCTGAAGGTTGCACAGGTGCAGGCGGTTGGAGGGACGCTATGTGGTTTATCAATCGGTTTTGTGGCTGTGTACGCCCACTTGTTCCTGACCTCGACAGACTGCTCACTGTACAAGACGACTACTGCGTGCGACCATGTGGCGAACGCGGATTGTGCATGGAACACTGTCAGTAATGTGTGTGGGTGGAAGGACTTCACGTGCGAGTTGGTATACAATACCGAGAGTGCGTGCCTCGCAGACGACAGGTGCAACTGGGTGTACAGTGATAAGTATTGTAAGAACCCGATTGGATACAGCGCCACCTATAACGGTATCTTTGCTGGTGCCTTGGTTCTAGGCGCCACGATTGGTTCAGTGGTTGCCGGAAGATTTGTTGCACGGTTCGGGCACAAGGTGTCATTTATTGTGTGTGGCATCGTTGGCGTCGTGTCCTCGGTGATGTACCACGCGTCTGCTGCGACAAATCAGTTCTGGGTGCTGTGCGTTGGTCGATTGCTGATTGGTATCGTTATGGGCGTTGTAACTGTCACCTGCACCGTGTACGTTGACCAGAACGCACACCCGAAGAACTCCAAAGTGGTTGGTGTGCTGTTCCAGGTGTTCACTACATTCGGCATCGCGTTTGCTGCTTTGATGGGGTTGGCCCTCGGGCAAAGCGTTAATTTCAACAAGAACACAATGATGGTTGCCCGAATGGAGGGATTTTGCGCCTTTACAACACTAATATCTGTGATAATGATTTTCCTTGGTATTTTCTTGGGCGAGAGCAAGACCAGGTTCATTGGTGGCACTGGAGCCGGTGAAGATGCGCTTGACCTGGATGAGTACGGCTATGTAAAAATGATTGTACCACTGTTAATGGGTGCGTCATTGGGTGGTACGTCGCAGTTGACTGGTATCAATGCAGTGATGAATTATGCGCCGACGATCATGAGCAGGCTGGGGATGGAACCTCTTGTGGGTAGCTTTGTGGTGATGCTGTGGAACTTCGTGACGACTCTGGTCTCGATACCGCTTGCCTCGTGCTTCACGATGCGTCAGTTGTTTATCTCGTGTTCGCTTGTGGCATCCCTTGCATGTTTGTTTCTGTGCGGTGTCCCTGTGTATCCTGGCGTTGCCAGCGAAAACGTGAAGAACGGTGTTGCGATCACTGGGATTGCTGTGTTCATTGCTGCGTTTGAGTTTGGCATTGGCCCGTGCTTCTTCGTACTGGCTCAGGATCTGTTCCCGCGCTCGTTCCGTCCGAAGGGTTCCTCCTTTGTGATGATGATGCAGTTCATTTTCAACATTATCATCAACGTGTGCTACCCGATTGCGACGGAAAGGATTTCTGGCGGTCCGTCTGGTAACCAGGACAAGGGTCAAGCAATTGCCTTCATTTTCTTTGGTTGCATTGGTATGATTTGCTTCGTCCTGCAGGTGTTCTTCCTCTACCCCTGGGAGGAAAGAGAGGCAAAAGCACGTGCTCAACATCCTGCTGAGGATCTTCCAGAAGAGATTGAGGAAGACTCACCAATTGAGGTTGCCACTCCTCAGAACCGACGGGCAGCATGAGTGGCGTTACGTGCCATCATGCGAAATATGTATGTATCAACACACAAGGATAGATCTGGAGGGATAAGACGGCCCAATGGCTCTTCGTGGCTCCCAAGCTGCAGATGTTCCCCCACCCCACCCCTCTCCTGTGGAGGTGTTGCCGCAAATGGCTTTGAAGGGATAGTGGGAGGAAACAACAAGGAGAAGCGTAAAAGGCAAGTGTTGTGATAAGCGGTAATAAATTATTTATTTCTTTTGTTTTTTGTTTTTTCTCCTTTCTCTGTTCATTGTATGAGATTTATATAATATGTTCAAAACGTCTGCTCTCCCTCTACTTTTCTTTCAATAAATTAATTTTTTTTTTATTCCGTTTATAAAAAATGAATAATCTAACAATGGATTATGTGGTAAACTTTAAACAGTTTTTTATTTTATTATTTTTTGTAAAGCGCATTTTTTAATTATAACTCTTTTAATAGGTTGTAGAGGAGTAAGATTGATTGCAGAAAATAAAAACCAATGGTGACACCTCCTGTAAAGTAGGAGCTGTGTCCTTATTATTTTGTTCGGTAAAATTTATGTGATTCCCAACCGTCATGTATGAGATGGTGCGGTGATTATGAACCGTTTTCTTCAATTCTGCGCCAAGACGTCATTGAAACAAGAAAAAAAATATTTTTATGTCTGAAAATTCT
Source organism: Trypanosoma theileri (assembly GCF_002087225.1). Classification (NCBI taxonomy): domain Eukaryota; phylum Euglenozoa; class Kinetoplastea; order Trypanosomatida; family Trypanosomatidae; genus Trypanosoma; species Trypanosoma theileri. The sequence continues at coordinate 192,952 of NW_021639876.1, forward strand.
TTTCTTTTTTAAGTAGATGGGATTGATTCTTTTTTTTATCTGCATTTCATAAATTGTAGTAGTCTTTTTTACGACCCGTTTTGGGTAAGAGCTTACCTGTGCAATCTTAACGACCCCACGCCTGGTCAACTTTGTTTGTTTAGTGTTTGAATTTTTATTGCCTTTACCCTCCCTTGCACTTGCG
>NW_021639876.1:195313-195773 GCF_002087225.1 Trypanosoma theileri
TTTCCAGTGGAGATTGATGAACAATCACCAATTGAGGTTGCCACTCCTCAGAACCGACGGGTAGCATGAGCGGNGGGACGTTGCAGTTGACTGGTATCAATGCTGTGATGAATTATGCGCCGACGATCATGAGCAGGCTGGGGATGGAGGCTCTTGTGGGCAACACCGTGGTGATGGTGTGGAACTTTGTGACGACTCTGTTCTCGATCCCGCTTGCCTCGTACTTCACGATGCGTCAGTTGTTTGTTGCGTGTTCGCTCGTGGCATCCCTTGCATGTTTGTTTCTGTGCGGTGTCCCTGTGTATCCTGGCGTTGCATCTACAAGTGCGAAGAACGGTGTTGCGATCACTGGGATTGCTGTGTTCATTGCTGCGTTTGAGTTTGGCATTGGCCCGTGCTTCTTCGTACTGGCTCAGGATCTGTTCCCGCGCTCGTTCCGTCCGAAGGGTTCCTCCTTTGT
>NW_021639876.1:197369-197941 GCF_002087225.1 Trypanosoma theileri
GGGCACAAGGTGTCATTTCTGGTTGTTGGGATCGTTGGTGTCGTGTCGTCGGTGTTGTGCCACGCGTCTGCTGCCGCGGATCAGTTCTGGGTGCTGTGCGTTGGTCGTTTGCTGATGGGTGTGGTGCTCGGTTTGGTGTGTGTCGCCTGCCCGATGTACGTTGACCAGAACGCACACCCGAAGCACTCCAAGGTGGATGGTGTGCTGTTCCAGGTGTTCACTACATTCGGTATCATGCTTGCTGCTTTGATTGGGCTCGCCCTCGGACAAAGCATCAATTATTCAACCGATATTAAGATGGTTGGTCGTATGCAGGGCTTTTGTGCCTTCTCGACAACTCTGTCTGTGCTCATGATTGCCCTTGGTGTTTCCTTGGGCGAGAGCAAGACCAAGTTCGCTGGTGGCAAGGACGATGCGGGGGATTCCGGTGCGCTTGACCCAAATGAATACAGCTACATGCAGATGATCGGGCCAATGTTAATTGGTGTGGCAGTGGCGGGGACGTTGCAGTTGACTGGTATCAATGCTGTGATGAATTATGCGCCGACGATCATGAGCAGCTTGGGGATGGA
>NW_021639876.1:198818-199104 GCF_002087225.1 Trypanosoma theileri
ATTGCCTTTACCCTCCCTTGCACTTGCGGCATTTTATTTCTTTTTTACGTAGATATTAACCGCAATAATATTATCTGCGACAAACGAAAGTAAAGCACACGCAAAAGAGAACCCAAGAAAAATATGGCAACGGCTCCCGATGAGTACCAAACAGAAGGGAAACGACATAGCACTGCAACATCAATATCAGGTGCCGCCCCTGGATTGTTCTCACCGGAAAATCTGAAGGTTGCACAGGTGCAGGTGGTTGGAGGGACGCTGAACGGCTTCTCAATCGGTTTTGTGG
>NW_021639876.1:200686-200894 GCF_002087225.1 Trypanosoma theileri
CTCTGCGTGGCTCCCAAGCTGCAGATGTTCCCCCACCCCACCCCTCTCCTGTGGAGGTGTTGCCTCAAATGGCTTTGAAGGGATCGTGGGAGGAAGCAACTAGAGCAGGGATAACAGCAACAGGTGGTCGCAAGAGGCAATTGTGCCCCTCTCTCCTTTTTCTCCCCTCTACTGAAGTGGTCTGCACTTCACATCCAAAACGTTTTTC
>NW_021639876.1:200915-209995 GCF_002087225.1 Trypanosoma theileri
TTTTGTAAATGGAATCTGTGGTTGTGCGGTTAATTGCCAACCAGCTCCATCGAAGACATGATGAAAAGACGCTAATTATTTTTGTTTCTAATGATGGTCTCCCATATTTTTTCGTTTTTGTTTAAATGGATTAGTGAGTCATCAATTGTCGTGATGTTTTGATGTATTCATATTTATGTTTCGTTCTATGGCTAAAAATTTTTTTATTTTTATTTTTTGGATTATGTTGTATGAGTTTGTTTTATGTGTATTCTACTGTTTAATTTGGGCTTGTAGTTATAAGATTATTTTTATTTATTTTTTGACGGGAATTTTCAGTGTGCGATTTTAGTGATCATTTTTATTTTACTTTTTTTTTAGGTTAGAAGTATTGTTAAGAACGTCATTGTTTTATTTATTTTGTTATTCTTTTTGTTAGGGGAATCAAAGGCATAATCTATTCTTCGTAGGAATTTCGTTGAAAGGTGTTATGGGTATTGATTACTATAAGGTTCTTGGCGTTGGTAGGAATGCAACACCTACGGAGATTAAGAAGGCTTATCACCAGTTGGCGTTGAAGTATCATCCTGATAAGTGTACTGGGAACCGTGAAGAAGCTGAACGTCGTTTTAAAGAAGTTTCGGAGGCTTATGATGTTTTGAGCGATGAGAATAAGAAGAAGATTTATGACAAGTATGGAGAGGAGGGGCTAAAGGGAGGTGTTCCTGCGGATGGTGGTGCTGGTGCCAATTTTCATGGTGCGTTTCCTGGTGGTACGCACTACTCGTTTTCGCAGGGTGACGCTTTTAATATTTTTCGTACTTTTTTTGGCTCGAGCGATCCGTTCGCTGGTGGTGAAGAATTTGGTGGTGGTGGTCCTGGTCTTCATCGCGTGTTCCGTGGTTTTGGTGGTCCTCAAGGGTTTGCGTCAGGATTTGGTTCTCCAGAGATGTCGCCTGTTCATGAGGTGCCCCCTGTTGAGTATACGTTTGCGTGCACACTGGAGGAGATTTATCAGGGATGTACAAAGAAGTTTAATGTGTCTCGGCAGATGCCAGGTGGTACGGAAAAGAAGGTGTTTGAGGTCAAGGTGCTTCCTGGGTATAAGAAGGGTACAAAGATTCGGTTTGAACGTGAAGGAGGTATTGTGCAAGGATATCCTCCTAATGTGATGGCTGATATGGTCTTTGTTCTTGACGAGAAGCCGCATCCGCGGTTTGAACGGAGCGGTTCAGATGTCCGAACAACAGTCCATATTAACTTGAAACAGGCGTTATTGGGTACTACTGTAAATGTGGTCTGCCTTGACGAAACCACAACTTCCCTCCCACTAACAGGAGTGAGCAAGAACGGTCGTCAATTACGTGTGAGTGGCAAAGGTTTTCCTGATCGAAAGACGGGAAGAACTGGTGATATGTATGTAACAATTGCAGTTGATATGCCGGCATCGATAAACGAAGAGACAAAGAAATTGGTTGCAAAATGCCAGTTTTAGGTGAAATTTCTTTCCCTTATTTTCTTTGCAGTCTCTTCTTGTGAACTGTGAAACAGTTAGAGAAATGTTAAAAGTAAAAAGATCTCGTTCGGAATCGAAGTGGTGAAGCTCTGCACCGTTTTTTTCTTTTTCTCTTTTCGTTTTATTCCCTTCCCCTTCTTTTCTTCTTCTTTCTATTATTATCTATTATTTATTCAGCGAATTCTGTTTTCTTATGCGTATATTTCTGTTCTATTATGATGGTGTATAGTTGCATACTACATTTTTTTCTCTTAATGAATGAGAAATGTCTTTTTCTTCTTTTATTATTTATTTATTTATTTTTATTATTCTTAGTGGTAACCGTTGTAATTCTGAGTGGGATCATCATAGCTGATTTGTTAGCCGTAAATCCTGGCTGATTTTAAGCCGGGACGCTGGAAGCGGCTGCGCGAGAATACCACGCAATGCTAGAGTGTGTAGAGAACAGTATCAAAGTAATTGTTGTTGGTGATGGAAATGTAGGCAAGACGTCGATGCTACGGCGTTTCGTGAAGGGAGAGTTTTTGAGTCCATACAAAAGAACTATTGGTGCTGAGTTCATGGAGAAGAATGTATTCCTTCGCTATTCCAACAGAACTGTGAAACTCATGCTTTGGGACACGGCAGGACAAGAGGTATTCAACTCTCTTACACAGGCTTATTACCGTGGAGCTGCTGCTGCGATACTGGCGTTTAGCACTGTTGATAAGGATAGCTTTATGAATGTGCCAAATTGGAAGAAAAATGTTGAGAACGTTTGTGGGTCAATCCCGATGGTTCTCTGCCAGACAAAGTTCGACCTAGTTGATGAGTCAGTTGTCACTAACGAAGAGGCGGAGCAGCTTGCAATGCAGCTTCAAGTGCCTTTTTTTCGTGTATCTACAAAAGATGATTTTAACGTGACACAAGTATTTGAATTTACAGCTGATATGTGTCTAAGTAAAGAGAAGTCAGATGATCATAGCGGATTGCCGGACGCGCCCTTTATCGGCCAAGGCGATACGGGAATGACCGGTTCCCCAACTGCGGGCCGTGGCATGCAGTCAGCTAGGAACATTAATCTGAGTGCGAAAAATATGGACAAAAAAAAGAAGCATAAGAAGAATCGTTGTGATCTATTTTGACGGGTTTTTGTTGGAATCAATGAGTTGCTTAAGGGTTTACTGTGGAATATGTAGTTTGTTGAATGTACCTGGTCTGTGTTTCCATGTGTTGCTTCAGGTGTATGGGACTAAGATGAAGATCAACGGTTGAGAAGAATAATAAAAGAAAGGAGGACAGAAAATAAGATGGAAAGAAGAAGAAGAAGAAAAAAGGAGAAATAGTGAAATATCTTCTTTTACGTGGGTTGTCCTCATCACATCTCTGTAAATGCGAATTTACTCTGGAAAAGTAGAGTTTTGTACAATTGTTTTCTTTCTTTCATGTATATGATCTTGAGCAGTGTCTGAAATTCTATCCCCACAGCTGTGTTTCTCTTGGTTGTGCTTACCGGTACAATATATATATATATATATATATATATATATATATATATATAACAATAATAAGAATACTGAGAAGGAGTCCGAATTACAAAATACAAAAAAAAATATGTCATTTTTTAAAAAGGTGAAAGCTGTCTTTCGGCAGGAAGATAGTTTGCCTACACTGCAGCACGTGTGGACGGGCGGCAGTAGTTGTGGCAGCAGAGGTAATGACACCCATAGCGTAAAGCAACACAGATCTGTTAACGGTGGACCGAGTATCTGGCCTGTACATCCTGATGTTCAGAGAAAGATACAAGAATGCACAGACATGAACATGAAAGCTGTTGTACGTGGGATGCGACGAACAGGGAAGTCAACAATTGTGACTCGGCTTTGCGGATATACACCACCAAACGCCTACATACCATCTGCTGAGATCAGTGCAGGTACTATTTATTACCATAGCCGTATGGGAAAGACGGACCGTGGTGGTGCTAAAGTGGAGCTCTGGGACGTGGTGGACGAGGGATTCAAAACGGGAGGAAATAGTGGAATGTCAATGACTTCTCCTTTAGCTGACGCACGTTCTATTGATGTTTACAGGGGCTGCCATCTTGCAATCTTTGTGATTGATCGAACCCGAAAGGAAACTTTGGAGTATGCTGTACGTGAAGCACATCATGTGCCACCTACAACGTGTATACTGTTTGTACTTAATTTTCATGATACTCCCAAGAATACTCATGTTGTTTTCGAGAGAGATATTGATAACGCTTGCAGGTCTCTTAGACGAGCAACAACACCGATGATTTTAGCCGCATGTGCTGGATGTGCGCCACCAGAGGATTGTTCTGCATCTGTAACATGGGTAGACATTAGCGCTGTTACTGGTTATGGTATGGAATTGCTCCATACTGCTTTTGAGATTCCTTATTTGCTTCTTCGTGTGCTGGATCTGGAGACTCAAATTAACTCTCATTTTCGATGCATTGAACAGTATCAAGCATGGGTATTCACTGAGAGGGCAAACCTTCACTTATTGGAAAAGAGTGAAAAAACTGAGACACATGAAGAAAATGATGAAGTATTAGATGGTGCCGTTAAAAAAAACCCAGAAAAGATTAATGGACAAGGCAGTATAAAAACATTAGGAACCGAGTTAATTTATTCTTCTTTGAATGTGGTTGATGATCACTATGTTAAACGTCCTCTGAAAGATGGGGAGGAAGATGAAAATGGCATTACAAAAGGTTTTTTTGATGGATTTGATGATGATGAGACAGGTAACGATACGAGAATAGAAGAATCTATTTCTAAAAGTAATAGTATCAGTGTTAATGAGAGTAGAAGAACATCCAAGACTCAAACCGTGTCATCAGTAGCACCATCATTGTCGTTAGGAAAGGTAACTTTGGGTAACCCCACGTTAGGAACGAATGCTATTTTAGATGCTGGAATAGAAAATCAGCGAGAAGACAAGAAGTTTGGAAATATGCTATACAGTTGTCAAGAGAAAATGTTTGATGTTGGTGAAGATTTAAATTTAGACGATGCTTTTTTTGAAGCATCTACACATAATGAAGCATTCTCTATGGGTACATCATTGCCTGTCGAGAACGGCGATAATACTAATAATACTAATAATACTAATAATAATAATAATAATAATAATAATAATAATAATAATAATAAAGAAGAATCTGTTGAAGTCGTTACGAAATTAAGTATAGTAGATGATACAGAAACAGCGTTGACCACCAGTTCAATTGTCCAAGAAGTCTCTAACATGTCCACCATTCAGGTTGATGTTGATATTCTCGTGCGACAGATGCAGAGTGCACTTGCTGTGGCTTCTGATGAAGGAGAAGGAAAAGGAACTGAAGAAAATGCTCCGCAAATTCGCCAAGGTAAGCAAAAAAGTCATAGTCGACAGAAAGAGAGAAGGAGTGGTAAGCGAAACAAGATTCACAACGATGAAAAACAGAAAGAAAAAGATGTAGAGTTATTTAACACAGCAGATGATGGGACATTTGAGTTAATCAAAGAATGATGAAATGCTTATTTACTCTCTCTCTCTCTCTCTCTCTCTCTTTTTATTCCCTCTTTGTATTTGTACATATTTACGTATATACGTCTCTCCTTATTGCTTTCTTTTTTACTCTCTTTCTTTGTGTGTGTGTGTGTATAGTTTCGCCGACACTTCCTTTTTTTTTTTTTTTTGCATTGTTCTTTCAATGAATGCAGTACAGCTGTTTGCTATTCTTTATTCATGCTCTTTTTTTTTTTTTTTTTTTTTTTACTACAGGTATTTTGCGGATTGTCTGGATCTTAGAGCCTTTTCATTTTTCTTTTTTTGATTTTTTTGTTTTTTTTTTTTCTACTTTTTCTTTCCGCTCTTTGCACTAGAGTCATCCCCTTCCTTTTCTTTTTTTTCTTTCCTCGAATAGCGAAACGAATAATTGGTGCTTGACCCCTAATATTTTGCTGAAATAAATACTATATATATATATATATATATAGATATAGATATAGTATCTGTGTGTGTTCTTGTGTCTCTGTGGCTAAGATTGTTGCAGATAATTGAGTCAAAGGGGAAGAGGAAAAGAATATAAAAAAGTAAAAGTAAAGGTAGGTGTAGTCTATCCTTTGTTAGTTCATCCATGGGAGTTTTAGACCTTCTTGTGAGACTCAAGCCGACCTCACGTAGACTTAGAAGTATTCTTATACTTGGTTTGGACAATGCGGGAAAAACTTGTATTCTAAAGAAATTAAGTGATGATGACACCTCTAAAACAATGCCGACACAAGGATTTAATATTAAGACTCTTACAGCTGGCCGTCTTAAGCTTAGTGTGTGGGACATTGGAGGTCATCAGTCTATTCGTCAGTATTGGAGACATTACTTTGGAGAGACAGATGTTCTTATATTTGTTATTGATGCAGCCGATTTACAACGATTAGAAGAGGCACAAAAAGAGCTTCATCACATATTGGAGGAAGAGAAATTAAAGAATATACCATTGTTAGTATTTGCGAACAAACAAGACCTTCTGGGAGCTGTTTCAGCGGATGAGGTCGCCACTATTTTGCGTTTAAATGATGTTAAAGATCGTAGTTGGCATATCCAGCCATGTTCTGCAAAAACCGGGGAAAATTTGGATGTTGGTGTAGCATGGATAGTAGAACAGCTGGGAAATAGTCAGCAGAGACGGTAGCGTTTGCTTAAAGAGTATTTTCATCAGTTTTTTTTTTTTTTTAATATTCCTCCTTTGAACGATAATTGTAGAACAGAAAAATAAAGATGGCAAGAGAGGGCATAATAAAGTCATACACAGAAATACATGCGTACTTGTTTGTACAGAAGCAAGTTTTTTTTCTTTGTATTGACTCTTGAGGCACCTTGTTTTTTTTTTTTTTTTTCATCGGTTTTCGAGTGTGTTCTGGTCCACGTTTTTGCTGTACGTATGTATTTACGTCTGTATGTCTCTTTTTCTCTTAGTATGAGTCTGTGTTTGTGTGTATTCTTCTGGTTTCACAATATGTTTTTTCGTCTATATTGCTGTTTTCTTATTCATTTCATTTCATTTACTGTGTGTGTTTCTGTGTGTGCGTGTGTGAAATTGTGGAACAATGAACCCCTTTTTCACCTTCTTTTCCTCAGTGGGGACATGCAAAGTTCCTACTAGTTTCAGCACTGCGAAAATACAAAACTCAAATTTAAGACAAATACAAAGGCCTACATATGGTGTATCTAGGGGTTTTAGTTGAAAATTCCCAGGTACTCCTCTCCCCTTCTTATTCTTGTACTGTTTTTTTTTTTTTTTTGATCGTATGTATTCTTTCTCTTTCCCCTAACATATTTTCATCCCAATAAAACAAATGGTAAACGACACCATTATGAATACAAAAGAAAAAAAAAGGCTGAGTTGAGTTTTAATGGATGCAGAGGTCCTTACCCTCTCAGAGAAGGAAAGAAAAGGAACGGGAATAAACGTTGATATCTCCACTAAAATAGATGAACCCCGCACAGTACAAATCCCTGTAGTAAACAGTTTGGGCGAAGGTGAAGTAATTCACGCATCTGCACGAGCTCCTCCTGTGGCAGCACCAGTAATCCTGACTGGGGGGATGATTTCACCTACAACAACACAGAGATGCACGAACAAGGCCATTGATAAATCACAATCATGTAAAGTACCGTTGAATTGTTACCTTAATTCATCAGAGTCACTGCATCACCATGTTCGCTTAACTAAACAAAATGGTGAACCGAAGCAACGCCGTGTGCGTTCTGTTTCATCTTCTAAGATGGGACGAATTGTCGGTGCACCGTATAAAGAATCACGCAGCAAGAGACTCCGAGATCAAGTTATGGATGCTCGTGATATTCGTTCTAGTTATGAACAGGTATTATTACTGACCCGTGATAATAATGAGTGTATGAAAAAACTTAGAGAAAAGGAAGAAGAACTGAAGAGGCTTGAAGTAATGGTTCAAAATTATCGTCTACAAATGGTAAGAGGCACCCCCACAGTAAACAACAACGTTGTTAAGAGTGCATCTTCTGAGTTAGATCCTCAGATTATGCGTCTTGTCAATGAAAATGTTAATTTAGACAAACGATTACGCGAAGCTAATGCTCAAATCACAGAATTGAAACGTGATGCACGTGTTGGTTACTTGCATGAACTCAAAACGGAATTAGCAGTATATCAGGCGGAAGTTGTGCGGCTTTCTTCTATGATGCGAGGAAGATGTGATAAAGATTTACGTAAGAATTCTCTCGGGTCTCGCCTTCGACAGGCTCTTGATTCTTTACAAGAAAAAGAAAAATTAGTTCAAGATCTACGAGAAAGTCTTGTAAAAAATACATCTGCGCTTAGTGAATCACTTGAAGACGCTATGAGAGCGAAGAGTACAGTTCTACAGCTACAAGAGGAGAACGAGGCACTCTTAAAGGAGTTACATATGCTTAGAAAGACAACCCTCATGTTAACACAGTCCCAAAGTGAATTAGAATGTACCCGTAATGCTCTCAGGGAAGCAAATGGACGTCTCCGAGAGTTTGAGCAACTTCTAGGTGTGGTAGATAGTCCAGCAGATTTGTTAGCCATTATTAGGGAGCGTGATGCCTTGCTTTCCCTCTTAAAGGAACAGCAAGAACGGTATGAGAGAGAACAAAAAGAATTTTCACGTCTACAAGGAGAAACGAAACAAAGACTAAGAGATTCTCTTAACGAAGCCCTTCAACAGGAACGGGCACTTGCAAAAGACAAAGAAGTTCAACTTAGGCGTTCTTGCATGATGTGGAAGAAGAGATATGAACAACTGGCATTGGATAGTGCTACAGAGCAGGATAACTTAAGGGAAGAGTTGCGTGTCCTTAAAAAACGTGAGGAGGAGCGACAAGAGGAGTTACATCAGCTATTAAACAAGATACAGCCAACGATGTCTGAAGTGCACCATCATTATGAACCTTATCTACAAAAAGGTTGTGAATCGCCTTCACCGAAGGCACAAAACACGGAAATACCAACTTTAACTGATACCACCTCTGAAACGTCATTTGCGACTTCTTCAAGCTCTTCCTACACCGGGAGAACAGTAATTGTTAACAGCAACTACAACAGTAAGACTGAAACGAAACAAACTGATCAAAAAGAAATAGTCTTAGAACAAGAGTCTCGTAATCTTGGACCTACAGGGGAGGATATATCATTAAAACTATCTGAGAACCAACATGGCTCTACTAACAGTAAGAGTTCTCGAGAGCATACTGAAGGTACCCTTAACCCTCCAGCGTGTGACATCAATGCAGAAGCAGATAAGGAAGAGAAGAATATTTCGTCACGAGAGACAAGAGGAAACCTGAGTAATTCAATCAGCGATATTGCTCATAAGAAATCAGATGTTACTCAAGGAACAGGAAAAGAAGAACCTCTCGCTCTATCATCATCGACAGAACTGATCATGGGACTCTTGGGAACTGATCCTAAAAAGAATGGCAAGTTGATTTCTCCGGCTGACAGCAATTCAGCGTTAACCACGTCAGCAGTGGAAACCTCTATGAATAGTGGAGCTGAGAAATCAGAGGTTTTTCCTGGACGTCCACAGGT
>NW_021639876.1:210220-216732 GCF_002087225.1 Trypanosoma theileri
ACCACCCCCACCCCCTGCAGTGGTGCCTCTGCACCCAGCTGACAGCAATTCAGCGTTAACCACGTCAGCAGTGGAAACCTCCATGAATAGTGGAGCTGAGAAATCAGAGGTTTTTCCTGGGCGCGCAGAGGTACACCCACCAGCATTGACAGAGTTGGAGGGCCTCGGTGTGAGTGAATCATTGGCTTCTTCTAAAGTCTCTATTCCCAGCTTGGCTAGCGTTTCTGATCTTACTGATCACATCGGCGCAGAGGGTATGCCGTTGAAAAGTCGGTACGAGGATGATGAAAGCACCAGAGTGGAGACTCCTAATGATGATAATGATGAGTCGTTTACCGTACATCACGTGAGACGTTGAAAGTAGTTATTTCTCTTTGTGTTAGAGTCTATTTCCATTATTTCATTTTGGAGAGCGAGTAAGCCTCTTTGATTCATTGTGTATTTTGTGACGTTTTCTTCCTTCCTGTGTTCAATATGTATGTGTTTTGTTTTTCTGAAGTTCATGCGTACTGATGCGAGAGGGTTATCGTCACATTTGAAAGTGTGTGGTGATTTATTGAGGTATTTGTTGCCTTCTCTGGTTCGATACCCACATTCTCATGACTACTTTTTATGCGTGGTTTTATTTATTTTGGTCGGAAGTCATAAAGTTCTTTGAAGGCCACTGAAAGTTTTACCTGTGCTTCATACTGTTGTGAGTGTGAAGATCAGGAATATAGTGTTGCTGTTTCTATCATAGAGATAAAAAAAGAGAAATTTTTTTTTTTACTTGTTTCCATATACGAGATAGGTTCTGTGTGATTGTTCTTCACCACATATAACGTTTTTTTTTTTTTTTCTTTTTTTCTTTTTTAGCTTACTTCGCATCACAGTTTGAGTATCAAATGTTGCATTTTTCTAAGCTTTCTCGATTTGCTGCCACTATCATATTGCGTACTGGGGAGTGTGGTAATGTTACCACGTCCATCTTCCCCAAACGCTATGTGCAAGGACCTGGTGCCATCAATCTTTTGGGTGAGGAACTCTCTCGCCTCGGAAAAAAAGTTCTTCTATTGCAGGATCCTGTTGTTGCCACCCAATACAGTTCGAAATTACAGGAGTCACTTGGTGGAAAGGTGGATGCTGTTGTAGAGGTCTTTCAAGGAGAGTGCTGTGACGAAGAAATTAACAGACTTGCTGCTAATAAAGGCATTGATGTCGTTGCCAGTGTTGGTGGCGGAAAGATGCTAGATACTGGAAAGGTTGTTGGACATGTATTGAATGTTCCTGTTGCGGTAGTGCCTACACTGGCTTCCACAGATGCTCCGTGTAGTGCCCTCTCTGTCATATACAAAAAAACAGGGGAATTTGACCGCTATTTTCTGTTCCCTCAAAATCCCAGTTTGGTACTTGTGGACAGCGACATTATTTGTCAGGCACCCGTACGCTTCCTAGTCTCGGGAATGGGTGATGCCCTCGCCACTTGGTTTGAAGCAGAGTCATGTGCAGCGAACCGCAAGCCTAACATGACAGGTCGTCTCGGTTCTTACACTGCACTTGGTCTTGCTCGTATGTGCTATGAAACACTTCTGGAGTATGGCGTACTGGCGAAAGAGGCCTGCGCAGCAAAAGTAAACTGTCCGGCGTTGGAACGTGTTATTGAAGCAAACACATTGCTTTCTGGTCTTGGATTTGAAAGCGCTGGGCTTGGCGCAGCACATGCTATTCATAATGGCCTCACACTTTTGCCAGAGGCTCACACGTTTTGGCATGGTGAGAAAGTTACTATTGGAGTTCTCGCCTCTCTCATGCTTACTGACAAGCCACCACAAGTAATTGACACTGTCTACAGTTTCTGTGAGAGCGTTGGGCTGCCAACGACACTTGCTGACATTAACTGCGGTAAAGTGAGTGATGAGGCGCTTATGAAGGTAGCGATAGCTGCGTGCGCATCCGGTGAAACCATCCACAATGAGGCAGGTGTAATAACAGCTAAAGCTGTTTTCAATGCACTAAAAACCGCTGACGCCATTGGACGTGCCCGTCAACGGAAGTAGGAATATAATAAATCCTAAGTTAGTTTTCGGGGGAAAAAAGTAGACACAAAAGGATCCTATAAATGAATATGTGAAAAAGGGCAACGAAGTTTATCCATGGTGAAGAAAAAGTGAAAAAAAAAAAAAAAATGATTTTGTGTGCCTGACTGTTTTTATTCCTATTTTTTTTTTCTGGGTTAGGACTTGGTGAGTTGGGAAAAAATGCATCAGCTCTGTTTTTTTTTTTTTTTTTTTTTAGTCTTATTTGTGAAACTTAGTAAAGATAGTGGAGGCAGAATAGTTGATATTTTGTGTTACCTTTCTTTTTGTAGTAATAATGATAGTAATACTATCTTGTTGTCTTGTTTGGACTTCTAGACCTGTGAGAATCAGTCAGGGAAATGGATTTTTTTTTTTTTTTTCCTATGATCCTTATCCCCTTGTAACCATTCATGGTGTTATAGTCTAAATCGTCAAGGGACTCTAGGTGCTGACCCTCTCTCAATGGCTAATCTCTAACAATAAGTATAGTTGGTTGTTATTGCTATGAATATCTCTTGGAAAAAGGTTAAAGGGGATCTGAAATAGTATGGGGATTTTTCTCACGTTTTGTTTTGTTTTGTTTGTGCATGATGGCTTTGGATATCGAAGCTAAAGGGGGATTATAAAGAGAATCTCACGCTTTTTTTCTTTAATTATTTTCTTTATTGTTATTTTTTTTTTTTTTTCCTTGGCTATTCTGTATGCGCAAAAAAAAAAAAAAAAAAAAAAAAAAAAAAAAAAAAAAAAAAAAAAAAAAAAACGAAGGTGGTACAAAAGCATTAAAAAAAGGAAAAAAAAGAAGACAAAGGGAGGAAACAAATAGATGTTAGTGAGACAAGAGGGAAGTCTAACGTCATCATGTGTACTGGAAAAGAACAATGATCCTGCTGCAATACTCTGTGCCTTTCTTATGGCAAGACGTGGATGGAGTCGTTCTCGCATTGCTCTCACACTTGGTGTTCCTCCGTTGGTGGTGGAAGAGTGTATTCGCAGCGGTGTATCCTCAGCAGAACTTCGAAAACAAATGGCTCATTGGGTCACAGAATACAAGGATGAACCGTTACCACCAATGCTAGTGAGGGCTGTCCTTAACGCCGTACCCCAAACAAGAACTACAACTGCAATAGACTTTCATAAAAATGGTGAACCCTTTTCTGCATTAGATCCTGTTACACGGGCACTTTTCCTTGATTTGAGTTCTAGTGTTGGTCAGAGCTTTATCTCTATTCTTAATGATCCACGAGAAACGAGAGTTAATAGCAATAACAATAGTTGGGGATCTTGGTTCGGTCACGTTGTTTTTGGTACACGTGATAGTGGACGTGTAAGAGGTACTGAAGGTGGTATTGATGGGGTGAGTCCATCCCTATCATCATCAGAGTCTTTACTTGCACGTTATAATCTACAGGAAGACTATTCTTCATACCTTCACCTTGTTTCTGCACCATATAATGTTAATCGTGAAGAAGGACGACATAGGACTTCAATATCAAGTTCAAATATCCAACTTGCTAACACTGATGGTATTTCTCTCTTACATGAAAATTTTCCGTGGCCATCAGATGTTCCAGATGAGTTTTTCAAATCTTCTTATGATCCTAAAAATGAACTTTGGCTCTTGGAGCAAAAGATAATGGAGCAAATAAAAGAGAGAACAGAAAAAGAAGAGGGTGATGGTACCGGTGATTCAGAGACGTTTACAGATGATTTTGAGGTGATTGAATCTAGAATGAAGGAACTTCGAAAATGGGAAAGTGCTGTTGAACATTGTCTACTTCAACATGTTCAAAGTCGATCAGAAGAATTTTTTTCTACTTCGCATGAATTAGGAGATCGAGCAGCAGAGGCAGAAAAGACACTAAAGGATCTTCAACAAACTAGATCAGATATTGGAGTGTTTGGAAAAAGTTTAGTTCGAGAAATGATGGTAATTGCGCAACGTTATAGAACTCGAAATAATCTTCGTGCTTTGCTTGATTTGGCAGAAATAGTAACATCTGTTTCTTCTCAAGTGGCAGCTGTTGAGAATTGGGTAGCACTTCCTGAGCGAGATATGATGGAACTTTTATTTGTTGTTGAGAACTACTGCTCCATACAAGATACTATTAATCTAGATAATAATGTGGAAACGCATATTAGGAAAAAAACTTCTACAGAAGTAAATTCAATGATGAAATTAACTTCGTTGAGAGATCTTCCACAACGTCTAATGCAAGTGAAGGAAAAACTCTGCATTATGATTATGGAAGAAATGCAAGCAGGTCTTATTCCTAATATACGAAATGATGTTGATGATGGCTGTGTTGTAAGGGCGTTTCTTTCTGCTGTTAGTATGGGTATGTGGTCTACAACTGTAAAACATTGTCGAGATCAACTTCTTGAGGCACTTTGGATGAGTGTTCGTGAGACATTTATAGCTTTTATAATGAGTAACTGTACACTTAGTGATCATACAGCTGATACTCTTCTTTCAACTGCAGTAACGGCTCATTCCTTTCGTGAGGAAAAACTAAAATTGTTTAATCATAGTAGCTCTTGTCGGTTCCCTATGTACATGCAGTTAGTGAGTCATATTCTGAATCATATCCTACAATTTGTTAATCAAGCAGCTCAACGTTGGGGTTTTCTAGTTCTTGAAAGTATTCCAAATCCTGAGAAAAACACTAATAACACTAATAATAATAATAATAATAATAATAATAATAATAATAATAATAATAATAATAATAATAATAATGAGAATAGTAGTGTACCAACTGCAGAGGACACTAAAAAATATTTATCTATCTTGTGTACAGGGGCTGAAGGTATTGTTGCCATGCTACTGGAAGTACGAAGTCAACAAGGGAAAGCACCAACAAATGTTCGAGAACTTGAAGCGCTTGTATCAGTAGGATGTGATTTTTTACCAAATATGGTAAATGAATTACAAGGAGTTTTGTCAGTTTGTGGGAATATTGGTGATCCATGGACATTTATCTCAGGGAAACAAATGAAGTCTGCTGTAACAAAACTAACCAAAGAACACTTTCGATCTCATCACGTAGAAAGTATAGAAAAACTACGTGTAACAATTGAGAATGAAACATGGCAGCGAGAACCTGTTGACGTTGCATTTCAATCTTGTGTGGATATACTTTGTAATAGTGATGATGTGGCCATTACAGAACTGCAAGCACGTGCTGTTTTTACTGACCTAACAAGTGGTAGTAGACATAAACCTGTTTGTTTATCTGTATCATCATCATCAACAACAACGACAACGACGACAACAACAATGGTACGAGAAACAAATGTAGGGAATACAGAAGATAATTTGGAAAATAATCCAAGAGTAGTGAAAAATACACTCTTGTTTCTCCCACCTGTAGGAGAACATTCTAAAGGACGGGTGGTAAGTAGATCACTATTATTATTAATTGAAATGCTACGAGACTATGATGACTATTTAGGTCGTTTTCCTTTCCTTGCTTTTGACATCATGGGAAAGATGTATGATCTTCTTAGACTTTATGATTCACAATGTGCTGCACTCATTTTAGGAGCTATGGCTGTTGAAAATGGTGTTCTTCAGACTATAACAATGCAGCATATGGCTATTGCTTCTCAGAATTTGGGATTTTTATATGATGCCATACCTCTTATGCAAAAACGTTGGCTTAAGGCAACATCTGCTGATAAATTGCCACCTGCTAGTTGTGATGATATGGCGAGAGTTCGTAAGGATTGTTGGACTTTCCGCTGTGAGATTTTTGGTAAAATATCTGCCTTAGTGAGAGAGAAGGTAGATGGTCTTGGAACCGTCCCTGCTGAACAGTGGCAGACATCCGGTAATGAATGGGTAATGACAATGTTGCGAGAGGTGGCGAGATTAATGCGAGCATTAAAGCCATTGATGCCACCAGAGGATTGTCGTGGTGTCGTAGTGCCACTTCTCGGGACGTTTGCTCGAATGATTCGTGCCGTAACGCTCTCGCCTGTTGTGGATGGAGACTTGAGAAGTGTCATGCAATTAGATGTTATCGTTTTTAAAACAAACGTGGAAAAGTTCGGTTTCGATGTACTTCGTTGTGCTGAACTGTACGCATCCATAACAGAGGCGATGACGGCGCCAGTGGAACCGTGTTCATCAGAGGAGAGTGTTGTGGCATGGTTTTTTAGTGATGATAAATCATCATGATAGTGCATAATGTACCCAGACCTCTTTTTGTTTTGTTTTGTTTTGTTGTTTTTTTTTTCCTACTTTTCT
Source organism: Trypanosoma theileri (assembly GCF_002087225.1). NCBI lineage: Eukaryota > Euglenozoa > Kinetoplastea > Trypanosomatida > Trypanosomatidae > Trypanosoma > Trypanosoma theileri. The sequence goes on from NW_021639876.1 coordinate 216,527, forward strand.
ATTATTTTCTTTTTTTTTTTCATCATTTTTATTTGGTGTTGTGGTAATGATAAGAAGAAAAAAAAAAATAAAAGAAAAAGAAATGAAGTAAAAGAGGAGGAGATCAGTGTACTTTTTGCGCTCATTGCATGTATTATTGTTTGTTAGTGGGATGAAATATTCGCTTGTTTTTCCCTATATGTTTTTGACATTTTTTTTTTTTTTTT
>NW_021639876.1:216762-219708 GCF_002087225.1 Trypanosoma theileri
TATATATATATATATATATATATATGTCGTGGTGTATGAGTTTATCTGTGTATGTGCGTGTGTACAAAAATGTTTTTTCTCTTTTTTATTTTATTTTTTATTTACACCTTTCTCTCTCTATCTCTCTTTTTTTCTACTTTCATCTTATAACCATGAAAAAACAAAAAAAAAAGGTGGGGGGAGGGATAAGCATATAAATAGAAAAAAAAAAAAAAAACGAGGACATATGCGGCGTTTATGCCCAACCCCGTACGTCTCAGGCGATGGCTTGTGGTCTCCTGCGGTGTTTCGATATGTTGCCGCCCGCTCTCAACACCCGCGAGGGGATGTGGACGGCCTGTTGAGAGAAATTAACCGCCTGGGAGCCCGGCGGGGTCGTGGCGGACACAAACTGCGGGTCTCGGCTTCAATGCTGCGATCAAAGCAAACAAGTAAAGAGGTGATGAAAAAACAGGATCCATTGCATGAGCATTCAACAAGGCAGAAGGAAGTTGTACGTAAATTACAAAACCCAGTGGTGATTGCAGAGCCACCCATGTATACAGATATTGCGTGTACATTACAAGAGTTAGAAGGTGCGCTGTTTCAATTAGCAAAGAATGAATCTCTGGAAACTGAGAATCAACATATTAATATGCAATCCAAAAGTATAGTTAAGGAGAAGAATAATGATGATAATGATAACAAATTATCTGAAACTTCTGTGGAATTAAATGAAGTTGTTGGGGAACATTTATCGGAAAAAAGTTCTCAAGATCAAAACACCATCAAGACAGCTGGATCTCAAGATGTGCTTTCATGTTGGTCGAATACCGAAGAGACTGTAGTAGATCCTTTAGAAATTGATTCGGTACTTCACGTGACATCTTTACACAACTCAATCTTCACACTTGAACTTCACAAACAACCCCGATCCATACGAGGGATTATTACTCTAATAAGTCAAACTTTATCTAAAGTGGAATCTTTGACAGAGTCGACGAATTCAGAAATAACTTTGATGTTTCGTACAGTGCCCAACCTTCCTTTCTTTACACCTCTGCAATCTGAACTTGAGTTGACTCCTTTATCCCGACTTGAGTTAATGATGTCAAAGGAAAGACTGTTTCAACGTATGCAAGAAGATGCTTTAACTCGAGGTATATCTTTTAAGGCAGAATTACATGGTTCTGCACTTGACTTTGGAGCTGAGCTTTTCTTTTTTTGTAATGGTTCCTTAGCATCTAATTTGGATACTTCTTCTATAAAAATAGGATTTCCATCTATTCCCCTAGGTGTATGGCCATCTCCATATGTAGTAAAACATGTTTCCTTTACAATGAATTTATTGGAGAATGCTTGTATTGTGATTCCCACTCTACACACCCTCTCATGGGAGAAAATAAATAAGACATATCCGAAACTAATACGAGGATTACAATCCACTGATCATGAAATATCCCGTATATGGGATAAAGTTTATTTATTTTCTTTGGAAAGTATGAAAACAATATATAGTTTTTTTGGATTTAAGTCAAAATATTACCCAATAAAGAAGAAAAGAGGGGATTTTATTCTGGATCAATGGGATGTATATTGTGGAGTTGTGAAATCTACAGATAAAAACAATAGAATCAATACTATTTCTTATTCTAAAGATAATGAATGTTTGGAATTGTATGCGACACTTTTGGGAACTTCTGAATTTCTTAATACAGCAACGGTTGTAAATTCTCTTCGTCGTATGCACCGTCGACTGTTAGAACCACCACCATCACCTCGTCTTGAAGAGTATGTAGAGATGGGTTTAACAGACTTAAATAATGGTAAGAAATTAAATTCTTTTTTGGTTTTTCCTGAAGGTTCATCACCTGCAATCGTTCGATTAATTGCTGAGCAACGTGCTAGTAGAGGAAGTTCAGAGATCCAAACTGCTATGATGTTTGGGGATGCAGAATATATGAATGAGGCGGTAGAAATGTTAGATTGTGCCGTCATTGTTACACCTTTGTGTCCAACAAAGTTAATATCGACTTGTGAAGGAACTATAATGGAGGTTCATTTACGTAGTACGCCAATGGTGAGTACTGAGAAAAGGAAAGAAATTCTCTCTTCTGCTTTAGCCTATTTACAATCTAAAGAAATACCTTATATTGTGAGCAAAGGTGATGTTGGTAAACGTCTCGTTGCAGCACTCTCAATGGAATTATGTCAACTCTCTCTGGAAGTAGATATGGGGATTATTGAAGCTATTGCAAAACAGTATTTGGGTTTCCGAATTAGTCCATTTCAACTGATGGATTATTATGACACATCACGACTTTCACGTATGCTACAACAGTATACACATATGATAGAGGAAAGACAGACCGTTTCTGCAGCTTTTCAGTTATTATCTCAGATGAATGTAGAAGGTTATGGTGGTGACTGTAGTTGCCATGGCGGTTTTTATAATCGAACTGGTCATTTAAACCGAGATGTTGTGAGTATGAGTATGAGGCGAAAACAAATTACGTGGAATGATGTTCTTATCCGACTTTTAGCTGTTCTTGTGAATGAGAGTTCTTCTATACTACTAGAAGGATGTGTTGAAACTGTACAAGATATTAATCTTATTTCTATTAGTGCACTTACGTTAAATCCATCTACTGGTGGATTACTCTCCTGTGTGGATAACTACATTGAGTTTGCAACGCTTGTAAAGTGTATGTTGTACATGTCAAGAGAACTTGGGGTCATTTCTCCACCTTCTCCGTTGCTGCTGGCGATGTTTGAAAGAGGTGAAACATTCCAAACTCTTTCTAAAGAGACACTTCTTCAGTTAAAGCAAAAGACATAGGTCTATTGTTTTTCTTACCTACTTCATTTTTTTTTTTTTTCTCTTTTCTTCTTCCTTGGTCTCTACGTATGGTGCACTATGGTATGAGTTGATGTGTTTTATTTTTTTTTTTTTTTTTTTTTTTTTTT
>NW_021639876.1:219822-223303 GCF_002087225.1 Trypanosoma theileri
TATATATATATATATATATATATACGTATATATATAGGACTGAGTTTAATGCATAACAATGAATTTATGATACCATACTTTCTTTATTTTTCTACTCTATTTTCTTAAATGTGAAAATAATAAATAATCATAATAATAAATAAAGTAAATACAGAAAACCATATTGAAAACAATCTAGTTTGTGATGGTATTACACAAGTGGGCGGTGGTAAGCAAAACTGTTACTCCACCGGTGGGACTTCGCCCTGTGGCTCGTGAAATTCCTTCTCATCCTCGTTTACGTCCTGCAGATTACAAAATACCTTATGTATTGCGTACATTTATTAAAGATCGTCATACGAGTGATATGCAGCATCTAGAAAACCGAGGAATGTTCGCAGAAGAACTACGCATTGAGCGATCAAGGTTTCCACGTTTTCACAAAACATTGGTTATTCAGACAGATGGATCCCTTAACGAGCGGGAGTTTGAATTTGCTGTTCCTCCATTAATGACACTTTTTCATGATCGACTATCGGCTCATCGTCAACGTCAGATAGAGTTAGCAAAAATAGGGAAATTACGGAAGGAAAAAAGTTGGGAAACAAAGTTAACTGGTGAAGAATCTATTAACCCAGTGTGTAATGCCTTAGTTTTTCCCTACTGTGTACCCAAGGTGATGAGGAAGAGACCAAAACTTGTAGATCCTTTGAGTGCTAAATCAGTTGTTCAAATGTCTACGTCATCGGATCGTGGAGGAGATTGATTGAATCATTTCTGCAAATAAGAAAGTACGCTTATTTCTCTTTATAATGGTAAAATGCCATTATTCTGTTGTTCTTATTACATGATATTGTTCGATGGATATACATCTAACGTTTTTTTTTTTTTTTAATCGTTTATATTTTTTTTTTTCTTTTTTTCTCTTTTTTTTTCTTTTATTATTTTATACTCTTTATGTTTCTTCCGCTTCTACAAACTGTTTGCTATTCATTTTTTTTTTTTTTTTTGTTTTAACCTTTGTATTTATTTCTTGTACAGAAGCTGGCTTTATTCAAGGATAATCTCTTCTTAAGAAAATGAACTCCATCGAGAATTCCCATGATGCCATCATCTCGCGTCTCTCGCAAGATACTCTGCGGGATATTGAAGGTCTTGATCCTTCACAGTTTGGCTTTGGGAGAAGTGAGTGCTGTGGACCTGTACCGGAGAAGCTACCTGGCAGTATGAAGTTTTCAGAGCATATTTTTCTTGCTACTGACCTGCCAGCAACACAGTGGAAACCGCATACAGAGAACGTAGAAGGATACTCAGCAATGGAAAGTGCTGTAAAGGCAGAAGGGGAAGGCATGAAATTAACTGTTTACCACCGACCTGGTCCAGATGCATGTGTGCTGAGATTTAAATACAATGAATCCCTTCAATCTATTTTGATAACACAGTACAACTGTATTACAGAAGGAGAACTCCCTTGGAATTCTAAAGGAAGTATTAGTTGTGATCGTTCAAATGAAACATTTGTATTTGTTTGTTCTCATCGTTCTCGTGACGATCGTTGTGGTTACTGCGGAGCTGTTTTGGTAGATCTTTTACGTCAATCTATAAAAGCTAAGAAGAATAATGATGAGTCCATTCATGTATACCCATGTTCCCATGTTGGTGGGCACATATATGCTGGTAATGTACTAGTGTACACGAAAAAAGGTGGTGTTTGTTTTGGTTGTTTTACCCCTGCTGATGTCGATACTCTTGTGGATTTCCTTGTTAATGGTGGTAGTGGGAGCATACCTTCATCATTGGCATCTCGTATTCGTGGAAGCATAGGTTTCACGGAGAATAACTCAAAATGCTCTCTCATGTGAGAAGAAACATCGTTAACGATAAAAAAAAAAGAGAAAAAGAAAAAGAATAATTCAATGATCAATATGAAAACAAAGAAAAAAAAGGAAACATATATACATACATATATATATACAGAAAAAAGACAAATGAGAAACAAAGATGGAAGAAAAAAAAAAAAAGATATTTTATATCTTTAACTGTTTGAGAAGATGAAATCCAAATAAAAAAAAAATGAGGGAGTAGTAGAGCGAGCGGAAGAAAAAAAAAAAAAAAAAAAAAGAACCCGGGTTTGATGTGGGAAGGATAGTGTATGGGTCCGTTAGTACTGAGTATTGTTTTTGTAGGAGACATTTGTCTTTTTATTCGATGAATCCTTAGTGTATCTCTCTCTGTGTTTTTTTTTTTTTATTGGTTCTTCTGTAATTTGTATTGGTAATGAATGTTTTTTTTTTTTGTCTGTGTTTATTTCGTTCTGCATCCATTTCTTTTTTCGTTTCTCTTTTATTTTCACATTTTAAAGTAGAGTCTACTTTGTTAGTGTATAAGTAATGACAACGGATGTGGTTCACTTGAGGTTAAACAAATATGAATGGATTGAGAATACGCTTGTAAAGGGTACTACACCTTTGCAGTCTAATGACCTTGTTAAGGAGGTACTTAGCGGTGCTATTTCATGCTCTGAGAAAAAGGTTTATCTTTGTGGTGGGTACGATCCTCGATCTGCTTGTTCTCTTTCACAAGTGGCTGAATTTGATTTTGCTACGAAACAATGGTCAAAAGGTATACCATTACCTGAAAAAGTACGAGATGCAGCAGCTATTGCATTTGGTGATTATTGTCTTGTTTTTGGAGGATGGAATGATACGTCTTACTGCAATAATCTCTGGTTATTTGGTCCCAAAAATCAAGATGCCTCTATAGCTAATAGTAAGGAGAGTGTTAGTTTCTCATGGACGCTTGTGCGACCCAGTGACGTATCCCCTTGTGCGCGTGTATGCCATTCTATGGTATTGGGTACGATGGGTGGTGAAGATGAAACTTCTCCGCAACCGGTGGTGTATCTCTTTGGTGGCTTTGATGGGGAACGTCGTTTGAATGATGTGTGGCGACTGCGACTTGATCCTGTGCTGTCTGGTGGGAGTGCCGCTTGGGAGTTGGTGGAGGCGAAGAGCGGGACGCCGCCGTCGCCGCGTGACGATGCGGCCGTTGCCTTTGACGCTGCGGGGGAGCGGCTGTTGGTGTTTGGCGGCTTCGCCTCGTCGCTGCGGAGTGATCTGCACGTCTTGTCGCTGCGGGGCGGGGCGAACGGGTGGACGTGCGAGGCGTGCGTGGGGGTGCCGTCGCGGCGGCAGCGGTGCGTGGCGGCGGTGACCGGCGGTCATCTCGTCGTGTGCCTCGGCGAGGACGAGCGGGGGGCGGTGGGGCAACTCCTGCAGGTCACCCTCACCGACCGGCGGTGGGCCCGACTCGCCCTCGAGCGCGACGATCTCGCCGGTCGGCGGGGGGCCGTCGGGTGCGTCAGTGAGAAAGGCCGTCGCGTTGTGCTCTTTGGCGGCGGTGACCCACTGCACCAACACACCTCTCTTCTCGAACTCGAACTGGATAAGGGAGAGGCAAGCACTGCACGGAAGCGATAACATCATCATCATCATCATCATCA
>NW_021639876.1:223647-236866 GCF_002087225.1 Trypanosoma theileri
TTTTTTTTTTTTTTTCTTTACTTTCTCTCTCTCTTTTTTTTTTTTATATTTTTTCTCTTTTAAAGTTTCCATTTCGATTCCCTTATATCTGCAATGGCGGATCACCCGGAAATGCGCAAGAAGCGCGCTCTTACACCAGACAGGGATGAGGAGCTCGACAACACTCCAAAGTACGCCGATCAGGCAACAATGGCGGCGCGTCGGGTTGTGCGTGTTCGACGCTCCACTCCACAAGAAACTGCTGCACCATCGCTAAGTGGTGTCTTCAGTGCCGTCTCGGGTATATCACCAGCAAGTGTACCGACTCTTACCACGAGATTTGGTTCTGACGGCGATAAAAACAGCAATAATAGTACAGGTGAGAAGAATATTTCTATGCCTTCTTTTTCGTTTGGTGAAAAGTCAACAGGGTCCACTTCTTTTTCGTTTACAACACCATCAGCAGAGAAAACTTCTGCTGAAACCCCAAAGTTTACATTTGGGGTTAAGAACGACAATGTCACGAACACGGCCACCACGACAACGACGACGAACCCTACTGCTACTACGACTACTACCAAGGATAACAATAAGGATAACAACGGTACCAGCAGCGGTGGTACGTCGACAACGCTCTTTGGAGGGGCGTTTAATTTTGGTGGAACAGTAAATTCTTTCTTGGAGGCAAAAGAAAAAATGGCCAAAGCAGGAGATGCTGCGTCTGAGACAGCACCGACTTCAGAATCTCCAGAGTCGAATTCTACTAATGATGCACTCGCGAATGCAACACCTGTAATAGCTTCAACTGGTGAAGTGTTGGCTTCTATTCCTGCCAAGTTATTTGTGTTCAAGTTGGAGAGCAATAGTTGGGTGGATTGTGGCGCTGGTGATGCGAAGGTTAAACGGCATGAATCTGAGAATTCAAAAGGGGATGAAAAAAAACAGAAGTATTTGTATCGCCTTATTGTTCGAGATGGTTACACTCTTAACGCCCCACTATGCAGCAGTTTCCGTCTAAATAAAGCAGAAGATACACACGTCATTTTCGCGATGCCATCAAACGACAAAATTACAACATATTTACTGAAATACACTGGACAACAAGCTGCAACTCGTGGTGCTGAGTTTACAAAAACTCTAAAAGAAACACTTGAACTAGCTCAGGCAAATTCTTCATAATTAGTAATCTTTGGTTTGCAGAAGTGAAAAAGGGGGCAGAAGGAAATATTTACTAAAGGCAAGAACATTAAGAGAAATATCTCTATAAAGTGGTTGAGTGTGTTTTTTTTTTTTTCATCTGATTTTATTTCGGTGTTATGTTTTCATGTTATTATTATTATTATTGTTATTGGTGTAGAACATATATATTTTTAACAACGAGAGAAACTGTTTTTTTTTTTTTTTTTTCTTTTTCTTATTTTCCATTCTTCTTTAACTCTGCCCCTTCTAAAACTTATGCCTGATTCTCTTTTGGGGTTTATTTTATTTTTTTTTTTTTGCTATGATGATCACGATACTACAGAAAAGGACGAACGGTGTAACCCCATTCCAAAAAATAAAAATAGATCGCTAGGGTAAAAAGAAAGAAAAAAGAAATATATATATATATATATATATATATATATATTTATATATATATCGAAGGTAACCGAAACGTATAACGGAAAGGCGAATAAATAGTAGAAAATGGATAGACCATCTGATCTACTTGATGAACTTTTTAGAAAAGACCCTAATATAAGGCATCTTTTGTCGCCTTCACGAGATGAGTTGCGAGGATTAGACGAAGGTATTTCTAGACTCAGTAGGGAATACGATCGTGATCCAGAAAATCGTCATATTGCATTTGAGTATGCCACTCTTATGATTTCACATTCCCGTAGATCTTTTATTGAGAAGGGTTTATCTATCATGGAATTGTTGGGCTACAGTGCATGGAAACGGCATTGGGACGGTCCTTCATCTCCAGATCTCAATAATTTAGAAGGAATGACAAGCGGTGAAACTTTAGGGGATTCAGGTGTTGTACGGGGGGAAGTTGTAGTGGGAGCATCAGCACCTCATGAAAGACTGGTAGTGGAGGATGATTATAAGATGAATGAAAATGTTGTACCAATTTCTGATCTCGCTATTCACTACTATTATTTGGCAATAGGATGGATTAAGTTGCAGAAGTTTGATAAGGCGGAGGCTTCTGTTAATCATATGCTTCAGTTAGAGCCACATCATCGTCAGGGAATCGCATTAAAACAATTTATTGATGCAGAAATGACACAATCTCGTGTGACGACTGGTTTGGCGAGTGCTGGAGTTGTTGCGGCTGTGGCAGCAGTCGCTTGCTTGTTTCTGCGTAAATCCTAATATATATATATATAGTTGTTGTTTATTACCAGGGATAATTTCTTGTTTCTTGTTTTTTTTTTTTTGTATAAAGGTTCAAGAAGACATTTAGTCTTGTACTTTTCAGAGTGTACGTGTTATATATATATATGTTTTTGTGCGTGTGTGGTTTTTTTTTTCACTTGAGAGAACCTCTTGTGATTTTGCCATTCATTTTTTTTTTTTTTTTTTGTATCACTCTCACTATTTCTTCTTTTTTTCCCCTACGCACATCATTTAATATATCATGACTTGTGGCTCTATGAAGCAGCGGATCACTGCAGAAGTCAACAGCCCTTCTTCTTCATCCTTCCTTCCCCTTCTCTCACTTTTCGGTCTCTTATAGCCCCAAGAGAAGGAGATTGATAGGAGTGAAAACTCTCTAGTCTCTCCTCACATCCCATCTCTCTCTCTCTCTCTCTCTCTATCTATTTATTTATCTATTTATCTATCGTTGTTGTTATTATCGGTTATTAGCAGTGCCATGCTACGCCGTCTCCTCACGCTGGGCAACAGCAACACACTTCAGATACTGTGGGCCACACGGCAGATTGGAAAAACAGCAACACGAGTACAAACACAACAGCGACTAACACCTGTAGTAGTAAAACGTGGAAATGCACAACTAGTCAACCGAGGACGACAGGTAGAAACAAAGGTAGTTGGAAAGATAAATAAAAAGAGCATAGTAAATAATAAAGGGGCAGTCAGGAATGTAAAGAATAAAAGTCAAACGACTAGAAATAAGGCGACTGTGGAGAAAAAAAAAGCAGTACGCACAAAAAATACAGTAGCTGTGTCTTCACAACGACAACGAAAGACTACAGAACGTAAAACTGGAAAAGAGACAAAACGCAAACGTCCACATGCTCACGCCGTTCAGAAGATGAAGTATAATAAACGGGTAGCAGCCATTGCCAAGCTGTGGCGGATGCAGAAGAAAAAGAATACATCCAAAACTTTGACGAAACTCGGCAAGAAGTAGAAAGATACAGAAGGAAGAGGGATAAAGAAAAAATCCCTTCAAAGCGGAGAAGAAAAAAAAAAAAATGTACGAAACAATAAAACTATATCTTGTATACATACATACATACATACAACATCGACCGGTGTCAAGATGTTTTCTTCAGTAAAAGGGGCCCGGTAGTCAACGATGTTTTATTTTTGTAAGTAAGTGCTTCTTTACAGATGATTTGGTGAGATGTGTCTAGTTTGGAAGTACATTAGTGATTATTTATTTTCGTTTCTTACATTGTTATTATTATTACCATTATTATTATTTTTCTTGTAGTCTGGGATCTGTAGTATACAATTGGGTGGGAGAGGGTCTTGGGGGGAAAGATTAAAAGAGGCGTATGGGAAGAAGTTTTTTCTCCTGTTGTTTCTTATTCTTTCTCTTTCCTTTCCTTTCCGTGATAGTGATGGTTTTTGAAACCATTAGGGGAAAAGTCATATATTCTCTTTTTTGTTTTGTTTTGCTCTTTGTTTTCCTCGATTCCTTTGCTCTTACTTCACCTCTTTATTTGTTTCTTTTTTTTTTCCGGCTGCTATTGTCGTCGTTGCCGCATCTGCTTGCCTTTTTTTTTTAACTTTGGATATCAAGCAAGCAAGCAAGCAAGCACAGAGAAATATATATATATATATATATATATATATATATATATTTATTTAGTCATACAAAGACTCAGAAACGGTAGAAGAAAAAAAAAAAAGGTTAGAGGAAAAGAAAAGAAAAAGAAAAAAAAAAACTCATTAGCACGGAGAAATAAATGAATGACCTCTGAAGGAAGCTGCAGTTGGTACGTTGGATTCAGTGAATCAATAGGGGGAACTACGGAGAAGAAACTTGCAGATCTATGGCAGCAATTGCTGAACAGTGTACGTAGTGAAAAAGCTCTTGAAGAGGCAGTAGAAGGACCTAGAACAGACTGGAATCCATATAGACCTGCTCGCGGTGAACATCAGCAGCAGCGTGTATTAAATAGTGAAGTCTATGAGTGGAGGTCAACAATACCTGTAGACTCCCTCTGTGTTATGGGGACAACACTGTCTATAGATAGATCAGAAAGGAAATTATCAAATGTGAGTCATGAAGAACAAAAATATGGAGTATTGGGGAAGGAAAACGTAGTGTCAACGAAGGAATTTATAGGTGATAAGGGTAGTAGTTCTGATGATAATAAAATTGCCTTATTCTCTAAAAATAAAAATGAGGCAAACCATGTAATAAATACTACTTTTACTACTACTACTACTACTACTACTAATAATAATAATAATAATAATAATAATAATAATAATAATAAGAGTAATTTTAAAGATAACTATGAATCTTCAATGCAAACAGTTGTGGATACTATATTTAATAACTTGTGGCGAACAGTTGCTGTACCATGGATTATGAATCATTACATGGGTGGACAATCACAGCAAGAAGATAAGAAACGGAAAATAAGTGAAAAACGAGGAGGATCTCAACTACGACGGCGTTTTTCTCCATGTGTGGATCGAGCTAAACGCCTCTCAATAGAATCAGGTTCAGTTAGTGATGATATGCTTAACCGCAGACGCCCAACAACAGGGCCAGCGTTTCAACGTGTTAGAGCAGTAGCGCGGACCAAGTTGTTACTTCCTGCTGGTGTAAAAGCACAATATCGTTCAGCACACTCTTCTACTACTAAACCGTTACAACAAATTGTGGTATCGCGATCAAAGAAAACTACTTCTGCAAGCCCTTACTATTCATATTACCAGGATCAGTATCAGTCTCAGAAGAAACAACAACAACAACATTTAGGTGTGGTGGCAAAAGTAAATACCAATTTACCTGGTGATTCAAACTTTCCTAAACAAAAAAGGCTTAGTTACTCAAAACAAATGACGGCATTGTCGCCGAGAAAATCTAATCCTAGTGCTAGACCTAATGTTTTGGGAAATTCTCTTTCGCAGAAGCCACTAGTTCATAGTGGACGAACAGCTGCTTTAAGTAGTGGTTTGGTCCCTCGCGATGGGTCTCCACAGTTTATTAGAATGAGTTCAAAAGAGAAACGAATTGGGGTATACTCTGAGCCTACAGAAGGAAATGTTATTTCCGCTCATGGTTCTCCAATTAATCGTGCTCGTAAATTGGCTCCTTTACCAACAAGAAAAAAACAATCATCATCTCCAGTATTACAGCGACAACAATAAAGAGGTTTGATATTGTTTATTTTATTCTTTTTTTTTTTTTTGTTTGTTTTGCGTTTTTTTTTCTTTCTTTTTGTTTCTTTTAGTGACGCATCTCGAGACGTTTTTTTTTTTTTTTCTTTTTTTATTCTTCATCTCCTAAGATTACTTTCTTTGGATGAGTGAGGTCTTGCGTTTAATTTTTTTTTTTTTTCATATACTTTTTTCTTATACCAAGCTCGGATTGCTTTTTTTTTTTTGTTGTTGTTTGTTTCTTTTCACTCCCTTTAGATTATGTATTTTCTTTTTTTTTTTCTTTTTTTTTTCGTTATTGGTTTCTTTACTTTCTTATTACTTTTCTTTGTATCATTTTGCTTTTATCTGTTTTATTTTTTATTATTTCTTCGTATTTCTTTCTTTCTTTCTTTTCCTTTCTGCTACTAATGATCATCTGGAGTAGTGTATTGCTGTTATCTATAGCGTTCTCCTCACGTTTCCAGTGACAGCAAATGAACACTCTCTCCGCTTGTCCATACTGTGGCGTGCAGCTCGGACTTTCCTCTATAAAGACACATGTGGCTCTATGTGAACATCGTTCTAGCCGAAGTCGAAGTAGTAGTGGCACAAATAATAATAATAATAATAAGAAAAGGGTTTCTGTTGTTTCTCTTCGACGCAGTCGGGAGAGTGAGGCAGAAGCACCGTATAGTTCTGAGACGAGTCCCAGTGTGACGACGTTAATTCCTCCGCATTCCGCAGGGCATTTGGAAGGGCCGGCAACATTTCGTGTGGATTTGCGGTCCATCTCTAGTGAGAAATCAAATGGAGAAAATAATGGAATAATGGGGAATCATTGGACCTATTCGGGTTCGAAAAAACTTGAATGGACGCGTCGAGGTTCCCCTTCATTACCTTCACCTCCACAAGCTTCTAGAGATAGACAAATTGAAAAAGAAGAAGAAAAACCGAAGAAATGGGAAACTTTGGAGTCTACAAATGTGAAATCTTCTGAAGATCCTAATTATATGTGGAACAGGAGAGAAAACCATGGAGAAGAAAATGCAACAGGTAATGGTAATGGCAGCAAATCTTCTTCTGTTGTTGACAATAATCAACTTGCGGAAAGGGTTTCTCAGTTGGAGATGATAAATAAAGAATTACGTGATTCCTTGACTTTAGAGATAGAAGCACGAAAAGAATCTGAGAAGAAACTTAAATCTTTTATGGATTCCACTGAGAAAGAGATATCAACCCTTCGTGCACTTGTAGTTGGTGCTAGTAAAAGTGCAGAGGCTGCTCATTATAGTGTTAGAGATGTGGAGAAACGATTAGAAGTAGTTGCGACATGGGAAGCAGTTGAGGAAGTTCAACAGAGATTAAATGATTTACTTGCATCTCCAAATATACCGCAACATTTAAATGGAAGTTCATCTAATACAGTAGAAGGAGCTGTTTTAACAAGACTCTATATTGATAATGAATCAACTCAATCCAATGACTATAATAAAGATGAGTTGTTTCGTGAGAGGAAGATATCTTCATTGAAACGAGAAAAAAAACAACAACAACAACAACAACAACAACAACAACAACAACAGCTGCAGCAGAAACAGCCGCAACAGTTTATATCGAATGGGACACTGTTTTTAAACAAAGATACTGGAGAAAAGATTGCGGAGCTTCTTCATTTGGAGCCGACCGCTGTTATACGCACACATAATTACAAACCAGCAATACTTAATACAAGTATTACCTCTGGTAGAGGTTAAGTGGGTACATAACTATTACTATTACTACTATATATATATATATATATATATATATATATATATATATATATATATGAAGTTTATTGCTTTTTAGAGTTTGTACGTATCGTACATTGTTTATTTGGAGACCGTGAAGAATGCCAATCTTTTATCGTTTTTAATGATGATTTTTGTTGTAAATATACTATCCCTTTATCTCCTTTTTTTATGGTGGGGCAATAACGCCTACCTTATTTCTGTAAACTTTATACATATAAGATAGATATGCTTTTCTTTTTTTTTTATTGTCTTTTTCGATCTCTCCCTCTCTTTCTCTGTACGTACACACACACTCACTCACTCATACGGGCACTCCTCACATGATCATGTGTAAACAATTTACTCATGCCAATTAGTTCTAGTACAGAAAAGAAGAAAAACAGTTTGTTATTCAATATCTATCTATTTATCTATCTATCTACTTCTCTTTCTCTGTGTGTGTGTATATATATACACTTCCAGATTAGCAAGGAATCTGTTAGGTGGAGATGCCTCCCCGTCGTCTCTGCAGCCACTGCGGTAATGAGAAGGCTATTCTAAAACGTCCCCGCAATGGTCAATTCCTCTGCCGCGAGTGTTTCTTCCATCTATTTGAAGAAGAAGTACACGCGACGATAGTTGCCGAGTCCCTCTTCACTCCCGGTGATGTTGTGGTCTGCGGGGCGAGTGGCGGGAAGGACAGCACAGTCCTCATGCATCTCCTCGCCCGTCTCAACGATCGCCACAACTACGGCGTGCGGCTGCATCTTCTCAGCGTGGACGAGGGAATCGCCGGTTATCGCGATGAGAGTCTCGCCACCGTCCACCGCAACGCCGATCACTACGGACTCCCACTGGAACTCGTTAGTCACAAACAACTCTACGGATGGGATATGGATGAAGTTGTGCAGCGCGTAGGATTACGTAATAGCTGCACCTTCTGCGGTGTATTTCGAAGATATGCACTTGATCGTGGGGCTGCTAAACTGGGCGCTACGAAAATTGCTACTGGACATAACGCAGATGATATGGCAGAGACGGTATTGATGAATATGTTGCGTGCGGACCTTCCACGCTTAGCACGATGCACTAGTGCCGTTACTGCAGGAGAGGGACTTGTTCCTCGTGTGAAACCACTCAAATACGCCTACGAGAAGGAGATTGTTCTTTATGCTCATCTGCAGCAATTGGACTACTTTACTACAGAGTGCACCTACAGTAAGGATGCCTTTCGCGGCGAGGCACGGATGCTTCTCAAGGAACTTGAAGTACTGCAACCACGTTGTATTCTCGATACTATTCGTTCAGCGGAACGTCTACGTGTAAAGGAAAAAGAGTCCGTTCCGGAAAATCCACAAAGATCTTGTATTCGATGTGGTTATGTTACAAGTCAGAAAATCTGTCGTGCCTGTGTTCTATTGCAATCCCTTAACGAAGGTGAACCCATGTCAGCTGTACGAGGAGAACAATTACAAGGAATACGGGGAGGAGAAGAAGTGAAGGATATGGAGGATGTTTGAACATATTTTCAAGTCGTTGAAAATATACAGCTGCGGATAAAACAATATATATATATATATAATCTAAGTGGTTTTTATTTCTTATTTTTGATTTACAGTTGCTTATTGGTTATTTTGTATTGTTTCTACCACCTTCTCTCTTTTTTTTTTATAGAGGTTCACTTGTTTTCTGTTCTTTTTTCTTTTTGTTTTCTTTTCTTTTCTTTTTTTGCCCCTCCTATATATCTTTTTGTTCTTCTATTTTATTGAACACACAATCTATTTAGTATAGGTTACTGGGTTTGGTTCTGTTTTTTTTTTTTTATTCTCTATAAGCAGTTCTGAACCCTTCTGTTTTTCTTTTTTAATATTATTCTGCGTTCTGCAGGTGGTGTTTAAGCTACCTCAGATAGGTAGCTGAAGAGGAGACATGCCGTACATTTCTAATGGTCAGGTCCTTGAGAAGAAACCATTTAGTCTTCTCGATTTTTTCCTTTCCATTTTTCATACGATCAGGCTATTCTTTTACATGCTATTCTCTTCCGAACCGCCCAGGAATAATGGGCAAGGGCGTAGTAATAACATGCGGCCAGGATCCATGAGTAGTAACTTTGGTGGTCGTTCTTTACGAGGTTCAAATATACACTCACTTCCGAAGGGATCTCTTTCAGGCGGCTGTGGTTCTTCCTGACGATAAACATCGCACGAGTCTGCAGTAAACGCAATATATATATATATAAGACTCGTGCGTAAAATTTCAATGCACACACATATCATCAATTTCTGTTTTATGATTCTACAGGTGATAAACCCTTATGAGGATCCCTGTGGATGAATTTATTTTATTCAGCGTAATAGCTGGCAGTTGATGATAAGTATAAAATATGCATTGATAGTCACTTTTGTAGCAGAACAACTATGAATTTAAGAAGAAGTGACTCAAAGAGAAAAAAAAAGTAAAAAAGAAGAGAAGAAGGTAGGAGGACTAAGCTCTTTCCCTTTTTTTTTTTAGTTTTTTTTTGCTATTTATCATTAATGTCTATATCTTGATATGGGCACAAAGCTACGTTTGTCTCTTTTTTTTTTTTTGTTTTTTTTTGGGGGGTTTTTCGTTATATATTTCCCTCCTTTTAAATGTGATTGCATATTTATTATTATTACTTGTATCCATTGCGGTTCACAGTGGGAGGTTTCTGCAGTGTAAGTGTGTGAAGATCTTCTGTGTGACACGGAAACATATATATATTGTGATTTTGATATTATATTTTTGTTTCTATTATCAGAAACTATTCCTATTTCCAACGTATTTCCTTTTTATTTTATTTTTTATTTTTATTTTTATTTATTTTTTTTTTTTTTCACAACAAAACAGTAGTAGTCGTGGTATTTCTGCGGAAACCGCTTCTTTCTCACTCCTTAACAAAAAAAAAAAAAAAGAAAGAGGCGATTAGGAAGAATAGAGAAAACAAACAACATCAGCAGTGGTTGGATTGAATTATTAGATCGTTATTGTTTCTCTCTTCCCTTAGGCATTATTCATGAATAGAAGTGACTTCTCGCGACCCTCATCGCAGCGACTACCACCTGATCTAACAGATAGTCAACGGGCCGATATTGCCGAGGCCTTCCGCATTCTCGATGTGGACGGCACTGAGACGATCACACCTAATGATCTCAAAGTAGCTCTTCGCGCCTTGGGTTATGAACCGCAGAAGGATGTTATTAAGAAACTTGTGGCTGAGATGGACAAGAGCGGTGTCTCTAGCAATCTCATTCTTCCTGAGTTTGAGGCTATCATGAAGGGAAAGTTCTTCGCTGAAGATAGTGAAGAGGTGGCTTTGGCATTTTCACACTTTACGAAAGGGAAATCAGACTATATAACGCTTGATGATCTTAAGCGTGTTGCCCAAGAAATTGGTGAGGATATGCCAGAAGATATTTTGCAGGCGATGATAGAAGAAGCTGATGTGCTTGATCATGATAAACGTGTCTCAAAGGAGGAATTTCTTCGGATGTTAATACAACCCAAGGAGAAATAATTGTTTTTGTTTTTTCTTCTCTTCTTATTTTTGTACTGCAGCAATATTACTTTACTGGGGTTCTAGAGCAACTACAAAAAAAAAAAAAAAAAAAACATGCATTACAATGTACAGTTCAGTGAGAGTAGGAAGATAAGAGTTGTATTACATAAGTGTAAGCAAAGCGAAGATTATTATTATTGTTTTTTTTTTTTTTTTTCTTGTTGTATGTAAATGATAGGAAAAAAAAAAAATATTGTTTTTTTTATTTTTTAATGCCTTTATTTTTATATATTTTTTCTTTATTTTTTCCCTTTCCTTCACTGTTTTATATGTTTTTTTTTTCTTTTCTTTTTCTTTTTGATTTCCTTCTTTAAATGATGTGTGTGTCTGTGTATTTTTATTTATTTAATTTTTTGTACCTGTGTAACGAAACCACACACATACAAACAAACAAACGATTAATAAACAAAAAAACAACCAAAAAGTGAAAAAACGAAGCGTAACCAAGAGCAATTTAGCACGCCAATGGATGACGCTCTGCGGCAGCAGCTAGAAAACGCACAAAAGGCGTTTGACGCGCAGAACTACCAAACCTGCGAGTCCATTCTCCAGTCAATGCCAAAGGAAGATCTGCAGGCCCAACACAATCTCGCCATTGTGCGGCTGCTGCTCGGACACGCCGATGTGGAACAGACCATCACCGCACTGGCAGACGGCGCCGCAGACGAGAAGGACGTCAAGTCGGCCGCCGTCACTTTATTGTATGAGGGACACGAGACCGCACACTTCAACCGCGCGCTGCTGCTCGCCCGCTCTGGACTCGTGCATGAGGCCGCCGTCATTCTCCGCGCACTGCTGGGAATGCACAGTAGCATCGCACCTGCCGTACTTGTGAGGGCTGTTTGTCTCTTTCAGACCATCACACGCACATCACCAGGTGGACGTAATCGTCAACGTACAGATGATGAAATGATTCAAAAAGTACTCACCGAGAATATGAGTAAATTTGCAGAAACCCCTGCACTACTCAGTATGGTGAATGGTGCATTCGCAGATATGAGTAATATTCATGAGGTTCCACATAACTCAGATGTAGAAGGTTCTGTATACTTTAACAATCTCGGAGTTCTTACTATGACAGATTCTAAAGTTAATGTGGCATCACTTTGTTTTGCAAAGGCAGAAAAAGCCGCTGTTCAATGCAATGCTTTTTTAATGCGGCAGCCTATCGTTTACAATGCTGGTCTTTGTGCTCTTATTCGAGGTGAATATGAAAGTGCTATTGCATGCTTTCTCTCCGTACAAGAACTTATGAAAAAGTCTCCCTTATTTTGGGTACGTTTTGCTGAAGCTGCAGTTGGTAAATTACAAATTCAAACACGAAATAAGGCATTAGAGGAATATGAACGAATGCAAGATCACTTTTCTGAACAATTACGAAGTGGAAAAATGCTTCCTAATTATGAATATCTTTTATTACCTGGAGCTGTTATTACTCAAGGACCTCTTGCAGATCCAAAAGATAGTGCTGTGGATACTGCATTAGAAAGTTTGGTTGCCAGCGCTGTTCAAAATGCGTTATTTTTGCTTTTACCTCAAGGGTATACTGCTTCTAGTGCTATAGAAGCATTTCCGCATAATGTTCAACTTATTCATTTTGCCCTTTTTTATTGGTGCGCTCTTGAGACTTGTCGAAAGAATTACGCTGTTGTGGTAAATGTGGGGTATGATCTCCTTAGTTTGCATGAGCGCCGTCCGCTCTCACCAAATCTTCATGCTGCTCTTTTTTCATATATGGTGGAAGCATTAATACATCTTAATGAACCAGATCGTGCTTTAAAGGTATTACGTCGTTCGTCTTTATCCAGTCTCGTTGTTGGTTCTTCTTCAGAACAGTTGGATAGCCATCAGCAAAGTCGTGTGGAGGCACTTTTTATTAATTTGGCTATTACACATATTGCAAATGGATCATGGAATCAAGCCACTTCTGTTGTAGAATCTCTTTTAACGTTGATTTATGATAGTCGTGTGGCTAAAGAGAAGGAAAATGACAATAGCAGCAACAGTACCAATAATAATAATAATAACAACAGCAGCAGCAGTATTCAAGGTGTGGTGCTTGTCTATCATCTCCTAGCCGTCTTCCTGGAGTTAGCTCAGGGTAATCGAGAGAAGGCTCAGGAGGCCTTATCACGTGTTACTTGGACTGCCTGAGTCACACAACTCATGAAGAAAGAATTTATATGATGAAAAGTGAAAGAGGAGAAAAAAGGAAGAAAAAAAAAAGATGTGGAAGAGAAAGTATGTGCGTAGGAGGGAATTTTTACCTGTTCTTAGTTTTTTTACATTATGATTTACGTAACAAAACATATTGAGAGAGAGAGAGAGA
>NW_021639876.1:237256-243857 GCF_002087225.1 Trypanosoma theileri
TTTCTTTCTCTTTTTTTTTTTTTACTCTTGTGTGTATGTGTCTGTCTTTTACTCTTTCTGTATGAAAGTCTCTCTATGCTTGTTATGGGTATTTGTGGACCTCCCCAACTAAACTGACGAAGAAAGGAAATACAGTGAGTGGAACAGGAATAGGCACTGTGATTATTGAACTCGTTCATGGGTTTCATCACTATCTCTGTTGATTCGAATCACATGACGTGTTGCAGTTTATCTACGGTGAAATAAAAAAAAAAAAAATAAAGTAGATCAACAACAAAAAAAAAAAATATATATATATATACATGAATAAAATAGAAATAAAGTTTCTTCTTCCTGTTGTTTTTGTTGTTATTATTATTCATTCTTTTTTTTTCTTCTTATTGTTTTTCATTTTTTTTTTTTCCATATGTTAAACATACATACATCTATGGAAACATTAGGTGAACCTATACGAGGGATATCGTTCCTTTCACTACCGACACCCTCCACCCCCTCCCTTATCCCCATTGCTAGCTAAGGGGAAGAAGAAAGAAGAAGGGAAAAAAGAAAACGAAAAGAAAGTTAAAAACGTAAACGAAAAAAAAAATTCAAATATAAAAAGGAGAACAAAAAAATAACGGGACTAAGCTAGAATTAGCTTAGTCTTGTCAATAATCTTCACATAGACAATGATATTCCGTGTTATGTGGAGACGCCGGTTTATTGTGGCTTTTGTTGGTGTGCCTATTGTTTCATTTGGAGGATATAGTGTTTATAATCACTTTCGACGAGTCGAACGGGTTCCTTTGACTATTTTTGCACCAAAAATAGATGCTAATGGATCTTTAGTACTGGAAGATAAAGTAGTAACAAAACCTGGTACTCTTTCAATTGCGGGTCGCCTGGTAGAACTTTTTATAATTTTTTTCCCACTTGCCGTACTTTATATATTTATGCGATTACGCCGAGATTGGTATTTTCGTTGGCTAGAACTTCTTTTACGTGCTGTTCAACGTGCTGGTCCTGCCTTTGTGAAGGCTGGTCAGTGGAGTTGCACACGACACGATATCTTCTCTCCAGAGTTCCGTTCCGTATTTAAACGACTATATAATGAAGTGGATATACACCCATACGCTGTATCTATGCAAGTACTGCGGGAAGAACTGCAACAAGACCCATTGGAAGTATTTTCAAGTGTGAAAGAAACACCCGTTGGTTCTGGTTCTATTGGACAAGTACATCTTGCCACCATGCGTCATAGTGGTGAAACTGTTGTTGTGAAGATAATGCATCCTGATATTGTAGAAACCATTGTGAAGGATTTTACGATTGTTTTAACGGCCGCACGACTGGCCGATGCTTGTTTTCCATCACTGGAGATGTATGAACTACCGACGTTGGCGCATGCATGGGTGGGTCATCTCGCTGCCCAATTGGATTTCCGTTTAGAGGCGAAACATCTCTCTATTTTCCGTGAGAATTTTAAACATGAACCATTTGTAGATTTTCCAAAACCTCTATTTTCTACGCAACGAGTACTTGTGGAAACCTTTTGTAAAGGAGAACCGGCTTGTCCAGAGTTCCTCAGTGCACAAGAAGAGCATGTACGAGATATTCTCGCACATAAAGGATTAAATACATGGTGTAAGATGCTTCTTCATGATCATTTTGTTCATGGTGATATGCATCCTGGTAATATTCTCATTGATGTCTCTGATCCACATGATCCACGTGTTTCTCTTATAGACGTTGGTTTATGTCAACGGATTACACCAGAAGAGGTTAGTATTACACATGATCTGATGGAATCTTTTGTAAGGTGGAAGTATGATTTATGTGCACAATCTCTTCTTAGTATGGGTAATAAGCAAAAGTTTGTAAATAAGGAGAAATTTATACAAGAAGTAGAATGGCTATTTGAACATTGGAGACCTAAAAAGGCTTCTGATTTTGCTGTAACCAATATTTTACAATCTTTATTTGAATGTATTCGTGAAAATCATGTTCAGATGGAACCACCATATGTTTCACTTCTCTTTTCAGTCCTTGTATTGGAGTCATTTATTATGAATCTTAATCCTGAATTCAATATGGTGCGCCACGCCGCTCCTTGGCTAGTAACTGAAGGACATTTCTCCTACGCTCTGACGAAGAATATTATTTTAACCCAGTTGGATGTTATGAAACAGAAATTGAGTGTTCTCCGTGGTCGTGTTAGAGACGGTGTATATGAAGAATTGGCACTAAAGAAGAATGTACGTGTAAGCGTAAGCGAGTGGTAAGAAGGAGGCGTGAGAAGGTTGAGAGATTGTGTTGGATGTTTGTCAATATTTCAGGTATTGAGATATGCAGGATTATAGGAAGTTTGTCGGAATGATAATAATAAAAAAAACAAAAAAAAAAACGTTGGTGTGGTATATGTATACAATACGTAAACGTAAGCATCAACGTAAAAGCTGAAACAAAAAAAAAAGAAAATAAACGAATAAACTCACTCTAGGCAGTAGGTCACTTTATGCTGTTGCCTTTCTTCGATTATCACACTTCATTCTTTTTTTTTTCCTTAAAAAAAAAAAAAAAAAAAAAACGTTTTTCTTTTCTGCGTTATTCTGCGTTTTTCTTCTTTTTTTTTTTGCTTCCATCTTCTCTTTTTGGTAGCACAATAATGGCTTACATTTCATTCCTTTGTTATATTTCTACTTCTCTATTTCAATTAATTCTTTTTTTTTTTCCCCCTTTGCAGTTTTTCTTTTTTTTTTTTGCTTCTGATGATGAACGCAACGAATGATTCCACGTCCATATTCTCTGATCCAATCCAGGAGATTGTGGATTCCAGCAGCTATGAGGAACCCTTTGATTTTATCTCGGATAGTAAGATAGAGGAAGTCACATACACACTCGAACCTTCTGCGCTGGGCAGTGATAGTCTCACACAAACTCCCATCAATGAGGAGGAACACTTATTGGGATTAGAGGATGTGAAGGCAGAAGAAGAACGACAACGAAATCTTAAATTGCTGGAAGAAATTATTAATGGATCTTATATTTCACCGTTTGCAGTAGGTGGAGGTATATCTTCAGAAGGGAAAATACCTGGACGAGTTTCTAGTAGAGATGAATTCTTTTTTCCACAACGTACTTATTTTACAATAGAACCTGTTCAGATAAAATCTAATACCCTTGAAACTACATTAAATCGAATGACACAATCTATTTCACAAAAAGAAGTGAATGGAACAAAAAAACGTCCTTTACCCGATAGTTTACCACAACAATTGAATGTCCCATTAGCACTCCGATGTGATTTTTGTCAGAAATTTGATTCTCTCTGTAGTTGTTGTCATAAAAAATGGATAGAAATCCTTCGAAAGAGGCGACATGCATTGGCATTTCAAAGTTATTGTAGACTTCCAGAAGATATGCGGCGTGATTTGTTGTTTTTAACATCTGCTTTTGGTGTAGGAGAATTTGCTGCGATGCAGTTAGATTTCGATGGTGAAAATTGTTTACGATGGCGTTCTCTGTTTTTCCCATTAGAGAAAAGCCATGCAGCCATCCTCCGTGATATATTTTATATGGCCGGTGAAGTTTATGCTTTACACGTAGCCTTCGCTTATAGTCGTAGTGATGTGGTGAAAGTTTTATTGGAATCTCCAAGAAGTTTGTTATTAAAGTCTGAATATCGTTTAGATCCTCTTAGATTACTTCAATTACCACTCTCAACAGAATTAGAAACTGTTTTAAACGCATCTGATGTGTATGTGAATCATCTTTTAGCTGAAAAAGCTAAACTAGTTCGAAGTAAAGAGGATTGGGAAATGGCAGAGACACTTTATAAAGAATTGCTTAACCGTAAACCTGATAGTGAACATGCTATTTGTGGTTTAGCAAAAATGCACTTTGATCGAGGTAATCTTGAAGATTGTATTAAATTATGTGATTCTATGATTTCAGGAAATACAATAGTAGATTGGAATGAAATAAGTATAGATACTATAAAAACACTTCGTGAAGTGGCACTGAAACGATATCATGAATATAGTCATAGTGTACGAGGAGAAGGAGTTCTCAAAGCTTGTGGTTGTATTATTCTCGATAGGGTTTGTATTCCTATTCGAAAATTGCCTTTTAATATTTTAGTTGATGAAATATTAGTTTTTTGTGATGGTGAAATGTTATGGAATATCTTTAATTGTTCACGAATACCTTTGTTAAGACAATTTACAGAGAAACTTGCTGTTTTATTACCTACACCATGTATTCAGCAAATATTTGAACTGGAATCTGGTTTCCAAGAAGTGTATGAGAAACTCTTCTTTAGATTATCAGAGAGTGTTAGTAACTTAATGGTAACTCCTGTTCGACCATTGGGCGTTTCTGTTATTGCCATGGCAGACTTTAATATGTTTCTTGTTCGTGCACATGCGGCTGGTGTACCTATGAAGACGACTAAGAAGGATTCTTTTGTTTTATCCATATTTCGGTTTGGCAATAAATCGACAAGAGAGGATCGTCAAGGATCTCTAAGTGGATCTGAAGTTACGCTGAGTAAACAATTTCGCATTCACCGCTCTAATGCAGATGAGTCATGGCGAGTAAAAGAGATTGGGGAATGGGAATTAGATCACCAGACAGTGGAGGAAGTTGAGACTCGTCTGGTACAGCGTTAAGAATTTCTAATCATATTTATTTATAAACGACAACGAAAAATAAAGTACGTATATTTTCCATTATTGCTTGGTTCTGGATATTTTCTTTTTTTTTCTTTTCTATTTTTTTTTTCTTTTTTTCCTGAGTCTTTATTTTTTCGTGCTATTTTGTTTTAATTTGTTTTTTCCGTAGTGTATTCTCTTATTATTATTTTTATTTTTTTTTTTTATTTTGATTTATTACTCTCATTAATATTCTCTCTCTCTCTTTCTCTCTCAGACATTCATTCACTCAATTACTATTATGCGTTTCTATTTCTCTTCTCTATTTCTTTCTTCTACAGTAATCCCCCTCTTACTCTCTCCCCCTTTGACACATATCTATCTATACATATATATATATAGAGAGAGAGAGAGAGAGAGAGAGATATTCATACATACACACATATCTATCTATACATATATATATATAGAGAGAGAGAGAGAGAGTGAGAGAGATAGTGATAGTTGGGTAGATAGATAAACGAAGCGTTCATAATGGGTGAATTGCACGCTGAGAAGATTGTGCCGCCGGTCTCAGATCACATGTACACATCCACATCCGGCCGCAATCTAAATGCACCGCACGGCCGTACGACTGACCGCTTCGGTTTTTACATCACCGCGAAGGAAAAGATAGCGGAGGATGCCTACACTCAACGACATCCAGAGAGTCCAGAGAAACAAAAGGCATGGTCAAAGTTAATAAGGGGATGGAATTACACATCATATGAAACAAAAAAATCGTTTTGTCGCGAAGGCATTCCTCAGTCATTTAGACGTACGGTGTGGCCTTTACTGCTTAATAGTTACGGTTGGTCACTTGAAAAGTGTGGAAATTATAATTTATTAAAGTCTCAGTCAATAGCCGATGATGAGGTATTTGAGGTAATAGAACGTGATTTGGGAAGAACCTTTCCAACCCATCAATGGTTTGAGGAAGAGAATGGAATTGGTCGAACTAAACTTCGGGGTATTTTGCGTGCATACGCTAATTTAGATCCAACCGTAGGATATGTACAAGGAATGGGTTTTTTAGCCGCTACTCTTCTTCTTCAGATTGAAGATGAGGAAAGTACTTTTTGGGCTTTTGTTTCTTTAATGCAGGAACCAAAGTACGGAATGGCTGGAATTTACGCTCGTGGTTTCCCTTTCTTATATTTACGTTTTTATCAATTGAAAAAACTCATGAAACGAAAATGTCCTTCTATTCTTAAACGTATTGAAGTATATGGAATTGATCCAACTGTATATGCAACCAATTCTTATTTAACATTGTTTTCATACGACTTAAATTTTGGTTTGCTCTCTCGTATATGGGATATGTTCTTGTGTGAAGGATGGAAAATCATTCACCGAGTGATTATTGCTCTTTTATTAATGAATAAGAAGATATTAGAGAGTGCAAGAGATGAGAATGAACTCCTCTTAGCTTTAAGGGATATATATCATGATAAAGATCCTGATATGATCATTCGAAAAGCGCTCAAGGTAAAATTTAAGACCGCTCAATTACTCCGGTGGGAAGCCAAATACAGAATGACAAACAAGTGAAATACAATTGCTTTAAATATTCATTTCTACTTTAATATTGCTTCTTTTTTTTTCTTTCTTTCTTTTATTCTTCCTTCTTTTATTCCTTGCTTCTGGTGAGGATAAATATGTGCGATTCCGTTTTGCTTTGAGTGTTAAGAGTGGAGTGACACAAATACACACACATGTTATCGAGTGGATCTGAAATATATATATATATATATATATATATATATATATATATATTGTTTTTCCCGTAATATTGATAACGATTATATTAAATGGTTTGGAATAAATCGGCAGTGTAGGAGAGAAATAGAAGGAAAGGTTTTTATCTTTTTTTTTTATTTTTATCTCCACACTCATTCGTCTCCTTGTCCATTTTTTTTTTTTTTTTTTTT